>NW_027281434.1:0-12500 GCF_046629955.1 Centroberyx affinis
TTTACCTCCAGTTCCATCTGTCTGTCTCTGTCTGTCCGTCTGTCTGTCTGTCTGCATCCATTTTGCTCCACAATGGGTTGGCCAGTCAATCTGAAACTGCACATGGGCATTAAGCATTGGCATAGGCAGGGACTGATTTTTCACTGATTTTGACGAAGCTGATTTTTCCATTTTCCCAAATTTATGCTGTTTATGCATATTTTTGGCAAGTCTGCATGTCTGCACCAACTTAACTAAACCTTTATTTATTTTAAACCAGTTGGCATTCAAGGCCCAAACTCCAGATTTATTCGTATGGTTGTTAAAGAATGTGTTCAAGGGAAATCGACCAATTCTGAAATATGAAGGTTTGACAAACTGTCTGATTTCAGATGGAATGACTCTATGAGGCCGAAATGCTGATCCATACTAACAAAAAGTCCATTGACTAGGACATAACAATGTTGAGCTACACATTTAAAACCTGAAACTATCTAATTGGATTATGAAACATTGGATTGTTGCAAGCATTCAGAATATTTTATTTTATAGCTACATGTTTTATTCTTTATTCAGATTGAGTGGCTGCAGCTTGTCAGAGAGCAGCTGTGCTTCTCTGGTCTCAGCTCTGAAGTCCAACCCCTCCCATCTGAGAGAGCTGGACCTGAGGAACAACAGGCTGCAGGATTCAGGAGTGAAGCTGCTGTCTGCTGGACTGGAGAGTCCAGACTGTAGTCTGGAGACTCTGAGGTCAGATTGCAGCATTTCATATTTTTTCAGTTCTGTGATATAAATGTTATATGAATAATATGCATATTGTGGTGACACTTAATTTGAAGACATCTGTATGCTGACATTATGCTGATCCACACTGACTAGCTTAATGGTAAAGCCCATTGACTATGGCATAGTGCATGTTGAGCTTTAAAACCTTTAAAACCTATAAAACCTTAATATTATGAGGAAAAACCTCCACTCACTAATTCACTCTTCAGTCTCTACTTGTTTATTGAAGCAGCAGCATGTTGTCATTAATATTAGTGAGTGCTGGTTTTTCCTTGTTATGTCTTTTTGAACCTGGCAGCCTGTTGGGTTCAGGTGTTTTGAGTTGAGAGCGCCATGTTAGAAAATTGTGTATTTAAAACCTCAAAAGCTCTGATTGGGTTATGAGAGATTGGATGGTTTCAAGCAGATTTTCTACCCAGGAATATTTTATTTTATAGCTACATGTTTTATTCTTTATTCAGACTGAGTGGCTGCAGCTTGTCAGAGAGCTGCTGTGCTTCTCTGGCCTCAGCTCTGAAGTCCAACTCCTCCCATCTGAGAGAGCTGGACCTGAGTTACAACAAGCTGCAGGATTCAGGAGTGAAGCTGCTGTCTGCTGGACTGGAGAGTCCACACTGTAGTCTGGAGACTCTGAGGTCAGACAGCATATTTCAGTTCTGTGTAGATGTGAATATTATATGAATGTTAAATTAGTATTGTGGTGACTCTTAATTTGATGACATCTGTATAAGGCCGAAATTATGCTGATTCACACTGTAATACTATAATAATGGTAAAGCAAGCCCAATCATTATTGGTAAAGCCTGTTGACTAGGGCATAACAATATTGAGCTACTTATGTAAAACCTGAACAGATTTGATTGGATTATGAAACATTCGATGATTTAAATCAGGTTTTCTATCCAGGAATATTTTATTTTATAACTACATGTTTTATTCTTTATTCAGATTGAGTGGCTGCAGCTTGTCAGAGAGCAGCTGTGCTTCTCTGGCCTCAGCTCTGAAGTCCAACCCCTCCCATCTGAGAGAGCTGGACCTGAGTTATAACAAGCTGCAGGATTCAGGAGTGAAGCTGCTGTCTGATCTTCTGGAGAGTCCACACTGTAGACTGGAGACTCTGAGGTCAGTAGAAGGTTGGAGTCAGTCCATGTTGACAAGCTCCATTGGTCGGTCTGTTAGTGGCAGCATTGTGCTAAACACAGTTAGTTAGAAGTCTATCTGACCCTAGACAGAGACACAGTGGCAGAGTATCTGACCACTGTGACCAACAGCAAAGTGAGGAAATCCCTAACGAGGTCCAGGCTCTGTGCTCACAAGCTGGCTGCAGAAACAGGTTAACACAGGCAGACCTGGCAACCCAGGGACAGCAGGTTGTGTCTGTTCTGCTGTCAGGGAGAGACAGAGACAGAAAGTCACTTCCTGCTACACTGTGACAGATACAAAGACATGAGACAGACTTATTTTGAGAGGAGAGGTAGAATTTACCCAGAGTTCAACCTGCCTGATCCTCTCAAACTGCCCTGCTGTTGATTGTTGTCACACTTTAAGAGAAGAGGAACACACAGCTGGATGACAAATATGAAGAATAATATATGAATGTATGTGAAAAGTTCTGTTTTTAATTGGCTAATATTATATTTTTGTTTAACACAGAAAAAATGATAGTCAGTAGACAGTGGAGGCACAGCAACACACACACACACACACACACACACACACACACACACACACACACACACACACTAATACATGGAGGGGGGATGGGATTCTTTTTCTGAAATGTTGGTTAATTGATGATTCATTTCTTGTTACATGCTTTGGCAATATTGTTTGTTTGTGAACTGTCATGCCAATAAAGCACCGTGAATTGAATAGAATAGTATCAAACCAAAGATCCAGCATTTCCTGGTTAATCCCCAACCTTACCAATGGCTGCTCTTCTCAGTGAAGGTGTCGGCCAATCAGATCAGCCAGAAGCATGTGTTGAGTCGACCTGCAGATGACTGTTGTTGTTGTGTTCGTCCCTACAGGCTGAAATAAACCTGGATTACAGCTGACAGCCTGACAACATGTGAGTACTGACACACACACACACACACACACACACACACACACACACAGAGCTTAATCTATGTTCCTTATCTGTCTAAGTCTTCCTTCTAGCCTTTATACTGGATGTGCTGCATCACTGATTGAGAGGTGATGAAGTGAGTCTTAGTAAATGTTGATTTCTGATGTCAGTTGTGTGACTTCTTCTCCCCATCAGATGCCTGTCATCTCACTCTGGATCCAAACACAACAAACAGAAGCTACACTGCCAGACTCAATGACAAGTCCACCATCATCTCCGTCTGTTCCTCTGGATCTAACAGAGCAGCAGTGTATCTGGACTGGTCTGCTGGGACTCTGTCCTTCTACAGAGTCTCTTCTGACAAACTGAGACTCCCATTAGCAGGTGGTGCAGATTACATTGGTGCCAGTGTTAGCTTGCTGTTAGCAAAATTGTTGTTTAAACTCAACAAGACTAGGTAGACCTAGTGCAAGCCGGGCCTCTTCTTGGCTTTCACAGCCTAGTATAATACATGTTCTGCCTGTGACCTGCTCTATTATTTTCAGCCACATTGACCCGTGGAGACATTTTGAGTTTAATACAATGTTGGACAGAGGGGCATTTAAGCCCCTTTATGTCTTGACTGTTACCAAACTATGTTTCTGAGTCAAAGTTTGCAGTCTATTTTGAGACATTTATTCAAATAAATTAGAGATATCATTCAAACGTAATATAACATACTAGGGTTGTGGGCGGTGGGCGGTGTCACCGGTGGCATACGGTCCTGGAGTCCACACCGGTGTTATTAGCCCCACAGGAATACTGTTATTTTGTATTTTGTAAAATAAAAGCACATATTCAGAGCTTCCATGTTCAAGTTAGGCTACAAAATGATAAACGGACATACTAACAACATGCTGATCACTAAATCTGATCACTAATGACAGATTAGGATGAATAGGATTAATTATTTGTCCTTACCTGTGTCCAGTACAATCCAATGGGAGCCTAAAGAAGGGCGATGTGCCAGAATCTGACCGGCACTCACATGAACTCTGTGAGTGTTGAGCAGTGTTAGAAATCTCTGATTAAAAAGTGTTAAAAAGTGTTTACAAATGCCGTTAACACACTTGAGTTTGGAGAGGAATTTTAAGTTTCACTTTCATCGTAGTGACTCTGACTTTGATAGTGCTCAGACCCTCTAGTGGCGACAGGCGGTATAACCGGTATGACCGGTGTTGAGGAGGGAAAGGTGTCAAAATGGCACAGTGACAACTCTATAACATATGAACATTAAATTTCCAGTCTTGAGTGCCCATACACACACAGACATGCACACACAGACATGCACACACACACACACACACACACACACACACACACACATATTCGCACATTCCACCGGCACCGGAGTTAGAAAGTAGACTGCAGCCTGAAATGAAGTCAGTCCACTGAGCCTCAGGCGTGGCGAGATGGGGTTTAATATTTCAGATATTTCTATGTTAATTAATTTCTATGTTGTTTAATAGTAATCATTTCAGTCTGTAATAGTCTATCACTGATTTTAATTCAGTGTCTCTCGATTCGGTTTCTCTCTCTCTCGCTCTCTCAGGTTGCGATGCCTGACAGCTACGTTTTCCGCAGAAGAAATATTATCTTTGATTGGACAATAATGATGACACACCTGTTGCTATGCAGATGTTCATTCAGGATTTGAAAGGACGCTTGTAGTAGCGTGACTTGCCGCCTCTGGAAACTCCCGAAACTCGTATACAAACTTTTAGACTAACCGTTGTCGATGTAAAATGAAGACAGATTGCTGCTGATTTCTCGCCTCAAATGTTTTCAGAAACACATTTCGGTGAATCGTTTTCATAAAGTTTCCAAATGAGCCGCCATGTTTTTCCAGTTTGAAATCCGGGGGCAGAAACACACCATGACAGTGCAAACAACGCGTTATCACGTATACCACCATGACTGTGTAGGTCTTGACGCCCCTTGACTTTCAGCAATGGGGAGTCAGTCAGTTAGCTACTTTCCCTCCTCTAGGCCGGTCCCAGAGGCCCGGCAAAAACGGTTACAGAATGCAATGCACCCAGTGGCATTAGAGAGACAAACATATGTAGGTAAAAATGGTTCCGTTTCATGATTGGATGTTTTTGATTATCTATCTATCTATCTATCTATCTATCTATCTATCTATCTATCTATCTATCTATATATTTATCCCAAAAATGTAGATCAGTGATGGCTCATCAGACTCAGGAGAGTTTCCTCTTGATTGCTGATGTCATTAATGACCCTCCCTCTCTCCTGCTTTGCTGTTTTCCATTGTCTATATATGATGGGCATAGGAACAATTATAAAATGTAAATTTGTCCCACCCACTTTTTTCCAAGTCCTGTCGTCATATTTTCATTTGCGCATTTATCAGAGAAAATCCCGCAGTCAAGTGAACTCAAATGTCTTTGGGACCCAGCGGAATCCGAGCTGTTCGTAGCTTTCTTTCTGAATGACAGCACTTTCACCCAATGAGAGCGAACCACAGAACTTGATTGGATAGAACGGTCCAGGCCCTTTTCGCATCGTCATGGTAACAGCTTCCACATTGAGAAACAGGTGCATTACAACTTCCTGTTGCCAGCTCTGGCCTTCACTAAATCGCTCCACAACCTGCCAAAAATTAACATTGGTGAAGTACAAAGACTATTTTTGTTGACTCCTGGATCTAAGTTAGAGTTCTTCACTAGATGCTGGAAAATGAACGTGTCAAAATGGATTGAGAGTGTTTTTGGTTCATGACACCACACACACAGCTTTGAATGGACCTCAGGACACAAAATAAAACTCTGGACAGTGGAGAATATGGAGCTTTAAGAGCTAGCAATTATGTGATGGGAACAGGATGCATTGATTTTAAGTAACCGATAAACTATATTAAGGTTTTGTATTTGGTTTCATTGAGCCAAATAGGCTGCTGCTGATCACAAATTATGTGTTTATGTCTTTCAACACTAAAACAATTTTAACCTTCAACATGCAGCTAATTATTTGTAATGTTTTTGTAATTCGGTGTAATTCAGCAACCATGTTTATAGAACCCCACAATTGTTATTATTCTATTTTGTTTTATTTGTATTCTTTTTATATTCTATTGTAATTTTCTGATGAATTTAGAGGTGATGAAAATTAATGTGAATTGGAAACAGTCTGATGAAATTGCATGTGAATTAAAAAAAAAGAATTCTAAACTGCCAACTCATTTGATAAATTCAATGGTGATTTAATTTTTAAAAAAATGGTAATTTCAATATTTTTTGGTGTCAAATCGGCTGTTTGTGTTTGTCCAGGTGATTCATCTGAGCTGCAGCTCTGGAGATATGCATGGTGTGTCAGACTGTGCATTGGTCTGTTGTGTATTTGAGTCAAACACATGTATATAAAGGCAAAGATTTTGCTGATTATAGTCATTCATCACCATGTCAGTAAACAAAATAGAGGAAACATGAACCAATATCACTAAATAAATGTTGGAGATGAGTTTATCTATGGAGCCGCTGAGAAGCTTCTGATTGGCTGTTGGCCTACACTCTCAAAAAAAAGTATTCCTATATGGTGCATTAATGTTCCTCACGGTACAGCTTGAGTTGTCATGGAAAACTAGATAACTGTGTTCACTTACCCAGAGGGAAATGTAGATCAACACAACCAGCAGAACAACAACAGACTGCAACTGGGCTGCAGCAAGTTCAGATACACAAACGTTGCACCAGTTCAGGTGTTAATTGTTTCATTAAAGTTAATGAAGGGCAGCAGGCCAGGCTTCAGTGAACCAGTCTCTACAGCGGCTCATTTCACTGATGAGTTCCTCCTGTCTGGTTGAAGGAGAGTTCACTGTTAGCTGCAGTGAAAACCTGCAGACTCTTGGCTCTTCATAGACAATAGTTGTGAAAATAAAAAAAAGCAGCTACCCGCTCTGATTAAAGAAGATTCTTGAGTAGATGAAACTAAACAAACAAACAGAATTTACAAAAAATCATCAGAATTGTTTATTCATTTTTTTTTTTCCAACAGCAAGAAATATAAAAACAGGCCAACTGAAGTCAACAGTCTGTCAAAATAAAACCTTTATCAAACAGAACAGCCAGAGCCAAAGACAGGGTTCGGCCATGTTGGCTCCACAGTCCTGCTGTTTGGTCGTTGCTATAGTATTGTAGTATATAATACTACTATACCAGTTATGAAATATATACATACAAGGAAACAGCTGTAGTCAAGTGTAGGGAATGATAGATTCATTGCAAGTAAAAGAAATGAAGGATTTTCATCACATCAGTCATTTTGTGATCACAGCTCTTAAACTCCAGGCTGAATTTTTGGTCTGTGTTTGACATTACAATGTTTGTTTTGCTGTAAAACACAAAGTCAGATGTTTCATCACTGAGTTCATGTGTGTTAGGGGTGAAAAAGCTGCTCAGGAACAACCAGAGTCTCGTCTTGACGGCTTCAAACCAGTTCATCAAGTCGCCGGTTTGAACCGTCGAGTCTGTCGGACCCGAACGCAGCGTTTGAATCACCGCTGATTTAACAAGAGCCGGACTGTGGAGCCAAGATGGCTGACAGTAAAGACCGCAGTGACCGAACGATGAGCGTTTGGCTCTGAGGCCGACCTCTCCACCCTGCTCTCTAGATCTGATTAAAGGTTCAATACACAGGAAATAAAAATGTCTTCACAGACCACACAGCAGTATTTGTTCTCTGGCACTTCACGGCTCCTCCATCTGTATAGATCTACGATGGATAGACAGGCCGCTCCCTGGTACGCCTTCCTCTCTACACATTCTGATTCTGTTGTGCTGAAACACGACCGACCGGGCCGCGGGCACGGGACTCTGGGAAATGTAGTGTTTTAAAGGAAAGAGGGTCAGGAGGTGATCAGGTACAGACAGAATCAATCGCTGAATTCACACATGAACACAAAATCTGATTTCTTATTCTTATTGAACTGGATTAGTTGACTAATTACATGTTCTAGTTCAACAAAAAAAGCTGACTAAGGCTGCGTTCACACAGCATTTTTTTTGTGTGGAAAAAGCTCTGCCTGGAGTGTTTTGTGAAGAGAAATAAAAAGCGGATCACGATAACGTCATCTGATGTTAGCTGAGCAGCTGCAGCTCACTGACCAGCTGGTTCAGACTAAACAGTGTTGAGCAACAAGCAAAGGCTGACAAATATTCCCAATACACGTCCAATATGATCAATACTGCCTTTATGATCGGTGCTGTAACGGAAATTCACTTATTACAACGACCGATTTCTCCACCGGCACGTTGACTTTCTCCATCTTTGTTGTTGTTATGGGAAACGGCCGGCCTCTCCTTCATCGTGATTGGTTGGCTGAGGAAAAAAGCGGGGTAACACTTTATAATAACCATCATTAATAAATGGTAAATTGATAGTTAATTAAACTTTAGTTAATAGTTATTTTACTGTTAACAAACAATAAAATGATCATTAATAATGTTTACTAATTATTAGTAATGCTGTTTGTTTGTTTGTGTAATATAAAATCATTTGTTTATAAATTATATATTGTATCATAGCTTTTTACCCTTTTTACCGTCTCTTATCAGCTATGATACAATATATAATTTATAAACAAATGATTTTATATTACACAAACTAATGATAAAATAACATAAATTATAGCATTACTAATAATTAGTAAACATTATTAATGATCATTTCATTGTTTGTTAACAGTAAAATAACTATTAACTAAAGTTTGATTAACTATCAATTTACCATTTATTAATGATGGTTATTATAAAATGTTACCAAAAGCGGTTCACGTCACCCGCCGCTTTTCTTTTTTTTTTTTTAACAACTTTATTTACATTTTCACAATACAAAGTATATTCAGGTTGGAATATGGTTACATGTACTTACTGACTTATCACCCCCACCCACATCCCCCCATCCAGGGTCACACAAACAACCAAGGAGACAAAAAAAAAAAAAAAAAAAAAAGTTACCAGCCTTGTCCTTCACATTTTTGGAGCGTAAATACCCGCCGCTTTTCTGAAAGCGCTCCGCTCTGACAAAAAAAAAACCCGCCGGTCTCAGCACTTTTCCTGGAGCGGCCGCCTTTTGTGCGTCTTGCAGCCGCCTCCCGTTACTTTTAATGAGGAAAAGACGTTCGGCAGTTGGGGGAAAAGCCGCTGTGTGTGAACGCAGCCTTAGCTGATGAAGAACAGGCTGAAAGCTGAACTGAAGCCTGGCTCGAGCTTCACGCAGAAACCAACGTGACGGAGCGCGTGCGGTCAAAATGACGGAATTCAAAATGAGTCTCCATGTTACGGCAAGGTCTCGCACCGCCTGAGGTACGAAACAACACGAGTGTCTGAATTCTCCATACGACATACAGATTGTCTGAATACTACATGGATAGAAATATGAAGCACGGATCACACGGCTGCTGCAGGATCGTTTCTGTCCCACAGTTCTTTGCGCTCTGGTAGAGACAAAAAAAAACCAATCTTTTCCTGTCTTTTTCTGTGATATGTTATAAAATAATTTCTATACGCAATGAGAGTTAAGAGGGTGTTTTTTTTTTTTTTTTTAAAATCAGATTTCTGTTCTTATGTGAATCTCTTCTTCAGCAGCAGAACACAACTTTAAACTCTGGTTTCAAAATAAATAAATTCAACTTCAAAATCTATCTTTTTTACAGCATCATTTTAAAATTTAACACCAAAATAACAATAGTACAGACTTGATTTTTTTATATTTATATGTATAGATATATATATAAAACGATAAACATATAATCTCTACATATACAGTCACTAACATTTGATATATAGAATCATTATAATCTCGGTTTCAGCAGATAATTAGTGATATTCAAGGATAATGAGAATAACAACAATGATGATATGAAATTGTCACTTCAGTGATGCTGGGGCATTTTGGGGCGTATACCATTTCCTGTGGGCGTGGGCCTGTGACTATCAAGGTGAGGCTAGCATTCTGCATTTTCATTGGCTACATACAAACGCCTGTCACGCCAGTGTGCAATTGGCTCAGAGAATTCTTCCGGGAACAAACGCACAGAATCGCCGTCTCAGCCGATAACCTGCAACAAACGCTTTGCAACAGGATGTCCTGAACGCGCCCCAGCCCGTCAAGATGAGTGACAGGTGTTGAGGCAGGAACTTGACCAATGGAGTGGGAGGAGGGCGGGACTAACAATACACTTCCTGCCTCAAGGTGAAAAGTTGCATGTTGTAGCTTTAATTGGACTGGATTGAAGTGAGATGGTTTTGGTTAGTTCTTCAGTTTGAAGTGAACATGTAGGAGGTGAACCGAGGTTTTCTTACTCAAGATTACAAGATTACACAACACTGATTGGCTCTCGCATGTTTTCTTTCATCCTGCGCTGTAGAGGAACAGCTGCATTTCTACGCAACTCAACAGTCTTTCGCACAACTAGAACACAGCCAGAACTGTAAATACTCACTGTATTTTTTTTCGTTCTCTTGTGCTCATCTTTTATTGGCTGTTACCGGTGTCCATTCAGATTCGAGTGACTGACCAGTTCACACTACAGGAGGATGTCACGACTTGTCCACAGCCAACGTGTTTGAACTAATGCTGATAGTAGTGATGGGTCGAGCTAAAGTCCTGAAGCCTCACACTACACTGCGACTGACCCAAACTAACACAGACTTGGACCGATCCTTTGTGAAGTGAAATTGTGGCTATAATCAGGCTAAAAGTCTTGTAGTGTGTCACCGGTGTTAGCTAGCAGCGCGGTGCTATCTTGTTGAAAGTTGAAATATATTAAACTTTAAGCTCTCAGCACTGTTGGGAACAACAACGCCTCCTCTCCATTGAAAATGAGGGAACAGCGCTTCCTGCTGGACACTAATGCTGAGTTCATGTTGAATGGGAAGAAGTGGAGCAACAGGAAGGCATCTTGTTGCTTCAGTTTGGAAACATTCTCGTGTTTACCTTGAATCCAAAATTTAAATTTAAAATCAACCACAAACTGGAGCAGTTATTGCTTGCTAACTGTAAGCAGTTGATTGTATTAGTGTGAATATAACTGATAATTTTGGTTTTTATTACTGTGGACAGCCGACATCGGTGGATTTGCTGCCTGACATCCACCTGTCCTACTTGTAATCACCTCTAGGAGGCGGACATGAACCTTTTTTCCAGTCGGCAGCTCGTGTTTGCAGTAACTCCAATATGACCTGAACACCGCAGTAGTGATGTAATTTATCTTAAAGTTGCTGCTATTGCAAGGAAACCCGCTCTCTCCGGTTCTGGTGATTTTTATGTTCTTACTTCAACTGAATGTTTCTGGGATTCTTTATAGCTAAAGCTAGTTTGACGACTCCAGGGCCATGAAACTCATTCAGAACTCAGGAAAACCTTTCAGAAACACCCGGTCATCAGTCTGAAAACAAGGCCTTTCCTCTTAACTCCTGGAAATCTGACTTCTTGGAGATACAAGGTTTGAACAATGATGAACAATAAATGATCCTCTGAGAAACAACCAATCTCAAGTCCCTGATTGGCTCAAGCACATGTCAATCATCCACCTGGCCCACCCGCCTCCCGATGTAACAAAACCAAGTCCGCTGTCCAGCCGCAGCTCTGCATCAATCCCACGCTTCCCAATCGCCGGCCAATGAAAACTCAGAGCCTCCTGGCCAATCCCACGTCAGCCTGCGGGGCTGTTGATCCCGCCCCTTCCTGTTCCTCAGCCTCCTCTTCCTGTGGTGAGCAGCTCGACTCGACCTCGGCGAGTCGCGACAAAGTCCAGAGAAACGCCTGACTGAAGCTATCACTCCGCCTCCTTCTCCTCCTCCTCTTCCTCCTTCTCTACCTCTGCCTCTTTCTCTCCTTCTTTCTCTCCTTCCATCTCTCCTCCTTCTCCCTCCGCCTCCTTCCCTTCCTCCTCTCCTTCGCCAGTTCCCTCCTGGGATTCGTCTCCTCCCTCCTTCTCTCCTCCCTCGCTTCCTTCCCCTATCCCCTCCTCCGCTTCTCCCTCCTTCGCCTCCTCCTTCTCTTCCTCCCCTCCGTCAACTGTCTCCTCCTCTTCCTCTCCTTCCTTCCCTCCTTCTCCCTCATTTCCTTCCTCCTCCTTCTCCTCTTCCCCTCCTTCACCGCCGGTCTCCTCCTCCTCTCCTCCTTCCTCTCCTTCGTCTGTCTCTGTTGGTCCTGTCTCACTCTCTGGCTGAAGCTCCACCTCTTCCTGACTCACAGCAGATGGCTCTGTCTGTCTCTCTGGGTCTGTCTCACACTCTGTCTGTGTGTCTGTTGCTTCTGTCTCACACTCTGTCTGTGTGTCTGTTGCTTCTGTCTCACCCTCCGCCTCTCTCTCCGTCTGTGATTCTGTCTCTCTCTCTCCCTCTGTCTCTCTCTCTCCCTCAGTCTCGCTGTCGTTCTGTCTTTCTGCCTCGCTTCCCGTCTCCGGTTTAGCTTCGCTCTCGGATTGTGCGACGTCATTGTCTCTCTCTCCCTCTGTCTCTCTCTCTCCCTCTGTCTCTCTCTCTCCATCTGTCTCTTTCTCTCCATCCGTGTCTCTCTCTCCTTCTGTCTTTGTGTCTGCCTGTCTCTCTGCCTCTCCATCTGTCTCTCTCTCCTCCGCAGCACCCATCTCTAAGCTGGC
>NW_027281434.1:15000-20433 GCF_046629955.1 Centroberyx affinis
GGTAAGGTGTAGGGCACTAGGTGTACTAGGTAAGGTGTAGGGCTTAGGTAAGGTGTAGGGTATTAGGTAAGGTGTAGGGCACTAGGTGTACTAGGTAAGGTGTAGGGCTTAGGTAAGGTGTAAGGTACTAGGTAAGGTGTAGGGCTTAGGTAAGGTGTAGGGGACTAGGTAAGGTGTAGGGTACTAGGTAAGGTGTAGGGTACTAGGTAAGGTGTAGGGCACTAGGTGTACTAGGTAAGGTGTAGGGCTTAGGTAAGGTGTAGGGTATTAGGTAAGGTGTAGGGCACTAGGTGTACTAGGTAAGGTGTAGGGCTTAGGTAAGGTGTAAGGTACTAGGTAAGGTGTAGGGCATTAGGTAAGGTGTAGGGCTTAGGTAAGGTGTAAGGTACTAGGTAAGCTGTAGGGTACTATATAAGGTGTAGGGCTTAGGTAAGATGTGGGGTACTAGGTAAGGTATAGGATACTAGGTAAGGTGTAGGGCATTAGGTAAGGTGTAGGGTAGTAGGAAAATAGGTAGGGTGTAGGATACTATGTAAGGTATAGGGTCCTAGGTAAGGTGCAGGGCATTAGGTAAGGTGTAGGGTACTAGGTAAGGTGTAGGGCATTACGTAAGGTGTAGGGTAAGGTGTAGGGTACTAGGTAAGGTGTAGGGCATTAGGTAAGGTGTAGGGTAAGGTGTAGGGTACTAGGTAAGATGTAGGGCATTAGGTAAGGTGTAGGGTAAGGTGTAGGGTACTAGGTAAGATGTAGGGCATTAGGTAAGGTGTAGGGTAAGGTGTAGGGTACTAGGTACGGTGCAGGTTACTGGTTCGGATGTAGGCACTAGATAGAGTGTAGGATACCAGTATGGAGACTTATAGAGAACTCTAGGAGGTTCTTATTGTGTGTCAGGATGTAGAGGTAGCTAACTAGGATGGTAGGTAGGGTATAGGCACTAGGTAGGGTATAAGGTGCTAGGCAGGGTATAGGGTGCTAGCTAGGGTGTAAGGTGCTAGTGTGCGATGATATATTGACTCATGGTACGTTCAAATTACGCATTACAAAAGCTACAAGACAGTCCTATGTACCAAGCTACACTGTCACCAGCGGAGCAGAAAAGTGTTGCTGGGTGTTTCATTGACGGTTCATGTTGTCGTCACATTGGTTGCAGCAACTAATAATGTCATGCTGTCATAGTTTTTGCATTTGTCTCGTTTTTATTTTGTTTGGCAAATAATCGTTCTTGTTAATTGAAATAATTAATCAAGTAAATAACAATAAAGTATATATAACTGCCCGACCCGATTGGTTTGCACTTTGTCACATAAGTTGAAGCCAGCTGACCTTCAGGTTTTAGCTGTTTCATTTTACGCTCTGGAGTTTGTAGCTTTGTGTTGCCGGCTTCCATTGAACATGAATCACTTCCTGTTGCTTTGTAGCCCGTAGTCTGAACGTACCGCTAGAAGCAGCTGAACAAACTTTAGGGATCCTCTTGTGACTCAGGCTTTAGAGCTAACTTGTATACCTAGGGTGTAAGGTACTATGTAGGGTAGGGTGTACCAGGTAGGGTGTAGGATAATAGGTAGGGCGTAGGGTACTATATAGGGTGTAGGCTACCAGGTAGGGTGTCGGGTACTAAGTAGGATGTAGGATACTAGTATATAGACTTACAAAGAGCTGTAGGAACTTGAGTATCCTCTTGTGCGTCAGGATGTAGAGGGCGTTGCCACTGACAGGGTCGATGACAGGAAGCCGATGGATTTTATTCTTTATCAATGAATACACAGCTTCAAATATACTGAGAGAGAGAGAGAGAGAGAGTGAGAGAGAGAGACAGAGAGAGAGAGAGAGGGAGACAAAGAGAGACAGAGAGAGAGGGGGAGAGAGTTCATGGTAATTCTAGGGAAATATCACAGGAATATTTGTTCCATCTATTTCTTAGATGCTGTGACCTCTGACCCTTGACCTCCACTGCTGGTTGCTTGTAATATTGATGATCTAAGAATTGAAACTTATTCTACTGTTGACCTCAGTGGAGTCTCTCTGGATAACAGAGTCAGATAAATGACTCGAATGTAAATAACCTGTATGCTTGCTGAAAGTACTATAAGAGCACTAACTAGTTTAATGTTACATAATACTTTGTTTAAAGTGATAATCCGGGAGATTCTTTATAATTGGTTATTGCTTTTATTTAACCTTTATTTCACCAAGAAATAATCACATTCAGATTCAAAATCCTTATTTCCAAGAGAGTCCTGGCCAAGATAGCTTACAAACAGTACAACAGAAAGTTACAAACAACAAAATCTATCAATCTGTCTAGGCTCCAAAACAAGTACATACATTGTCTAATACATCCTTGATCAAACATTTAAAGCGGTCCAGCCGAATTAGAAATTTGAGCTTGATTTTATCTTGAAGCTGCTTCCAGGCTGCCGGGGAAGCGCAGCTGAAGGCTCTTTCACCAAATACTTTGGTGTTTTGCACTCAGTGTCAGCACTGACCCAACATGCTGTAATAATAAGACACTCAATATAGCTTCTTATATGTCTTCTACCTTCTCATATTTATTCCAAACAAACCGCTGTTTTGGATTATGTAAACTTAAAACGCAGGATTTTCCTGGGTAAACGTCCAAAACCGAACTGGAAAAACTTTCATTTTACACATTTATTGATGCGAAAAAGTTGCAGATTATTACTTTAAATGCAGTGTGATCATAGCTATGTTACAAAATGACAACTGGGAAACCAAAAGGTGCTGTAGATGAGGTTCTTCTTCTGTGGTGTTTCACCCTGGACAGGATGCGACCTCATTCATTTCAATGTAAGTGTAATATTTACGTTTTCCTTCTCTTTCAGACAAGTTCTTGTTCCGTCAGCGTTCCTCTGCTCCACCTTCCTGTAATCTGTTTAGCTAAAGAACATCTTCCTCCTGACACTGTTTCCTCGACGACTCCTCCTTTCTTTTCCCCTCCTCTTTTGTCAGTGAAGGTATAACTTCTCCTCCTTCCCCTCCTCCTCCTCTCACCTCATCTCTGCCATCAGGGCAAGTATAACTCATCTTCTCTCTCCTCTCCTCGTCAGTATATTTTCAGCAGGTAATAAATTATTCAGTGGTTTTAACAGTAGAAGACTGCAGGGCCAAAATCTAACACTGTAGCAATACCAGCCAATCAATACTAGAGTTGCTAAAAACTGGATATGAGAACAGTCTGTCTACCTGTCTGACCTTTCTACCTTTTTCTCCTGGATCTTTTATCCGTCCCTATCATTTATATCATCCATGATCACACTACGGTCAAAGGAATATTTGTTCTGAACCTCGACCTCCTTACAATTGATTGTTCATAGAGGTTTTGCAGTTGTGTCACCAACCTGCTTCCAGCCAGCTGTGGCTCCATGATGGAGGAACATTGTAGAATTGTCTGTTAGTTAATAAAGTGTAAATCTCCAGCAAACACACTGATGTTAATGTGAACATGATAACGCTAGCTGCTACTAGCTACGTTAGCTAGTGTGCTAATCAGATGTGTTAACAACAAGACAGTGATGCTAGCTGACCAGATGCTATGGCTAGCTAGCTAACAAGCTGACATTATCTAAACACTAAATCAATCAGATGGATCAGTGATGAAATGATGAAAAAAATTAACCAGGTCGATTCAATTTCTGACCCTGGGTCGCCATATGTTGCCTGTTGGTGGAAGTGTTGCCCATGTATGTTGCCCAACAAATTGCCCAGTCTATCACTGCCTTCAGAATTATGTGTTTGTCTACAATACCTGTCTGTCTGCATGTCTGTCTGTTTCTTTATGTACCTGTCTGTCTGACTGCTTACCTGCCTGCTGTTATTATACCTGACACACACACACACACACACACACACACACACACACACACACACCCACACACACACACACACACACACACAGCCTACCTGGCGTCAGGTGAGATGTTGACTAGAGGTTTAAAGGTCTCCTGCAGGTACAGCTCTGTTAACACATATAGAAATATTAATATTAACTAATATTACTGCTTCTACTACGACAAATAATACTGAAGTGGAAGATTTAAACATATTTAATTGTATTTAAAAATACGAATATGTAGAAACACATGGATGTCTGTCAGAGTGTATTTACCTCTCCACGTCTCGATCTTATGTTCCTCCAACTCATAGATCTGGACCTGACAGACAGGGAGAGAGAGACTTACACAGAGCACACACACACACATGCACACACACACACACACACACACACACACACACACACACACACACACACTCTCTCGCTCTCTCTTTCTGTGGGTCATAACACCTCAGTCAGACAGCATTTATAATCTGTTTTTATGTTTTTCTGCTAATAAACATAAATCATGACTCATCGTGTTTCTACTAATAACAAATCATGACTCATCATTTCCACTAATTATAGATCATGACTCAACATGTCTCTACTGATGATAGATCGTGACTCAATGAGTTTCTACTAATAACAATAAATCATGGCTCATCGTGTTTCTATTAATAATACAGATCATTACTCATCTTGTTTCTGCTGATAACGTCAGACCATGACTCAATATTTTCTCCTAATAACAATAGAGCATGACTCATTGTTTTTCTCCACATAATAATAGATATTTTTTTCCTGATAGATCATGACTCAGTGTTTTTCTCCTCTTGTTTGTTTTCACTTGTGTGTGTGTGTGTGTGTGCATGTATGTGTGTGTGTGTGTGTGTGTGTGTGTGTGTGTGTGCGTGTATGTGTGTGTGTGTGTGTGTGTGTGTGTGTGTGTGTGTGTGTGTGTGTGTGTGTGTGTGTATGTGTGTGTGTGTGTGTGTGTGTGTGTGTGTGTGTGTGTGTGTGTGTATGTGTGTGTGTGTGTGTGTGTGTGTGTGTGTGTGTATATGTGTATCCTACCATGGGGGATTTATAGTATCTGGTCAGGATGTTGATGAAATCTGTGATGGTCAACATTCCTGAAGAGAGAGAGAGAGAGAGAGAGCAAGAGAGAGAGAGAGAGAGAGGGAGAGAGAGAGACAGAGAGAAAGAGAGAGAGAGAGAGAGAGAGAGAGAGAGAGAGAGAGAGAGAGAGAGAGAGAGAGATATTAACACACACAGGAGGAGAGAGAGATTGGGAGAGGAAGGACAGAATGTCTGTCTGAATGAAGTGTGTGGCTGCTAAATATAGATGCTCTCTCTCTCTCTCTCTCTCTCTCTCAGCTTTCTCTTTCTCTCTTACAATACTGGAACAGCCTGAGGATGAGATGGGAGTGAACACACACACACACACACACACACACACACACACACACACACACACACACACACACACACACACACACACACACACACACACACACACACACACACAGCCAGTCTTACCTACAAAGCTCTGTTTCTTGCTCTCCCACAGTGGAGCGGCTCTGACTCCATTCGCCACC
>NW_027281435.1:600000-782500 GCF_046629955.1 Centroberyx affinis
CTGGTTTGAGCACCCTTTGTGGGTTTTTTGCCTATGATCCTAACAAGCCTTGTTAACTGCCATGGTAACCAATGCCACCTGAGACGGCATAGTAATGCTGTCATGCTAATGTATTCACTAGAATAATACCGAGCTGGCATTAGGCCAACATCATGCTGCCACATTTGTTATCACTTTAAATGAGCTAGGGGAAAAAACATGCCCCACTTTCCTTTTACTAAATGGAACTTTTAGAAAAATAAAATGTTCAGGATACTTGTATACTATTGCCTTAAAGGGACTTGTTTTAGTACCAGTAACAGCAAAATGATTGACTGATTGGAGTGAATAATTACAGTTGCACATTGAATTCACAAATGGGTGCATGGATACAAATGTCTATTGGGATGCCTCTCCAGCACAGGTAGCTGCATAGCTTGGACTAACATCTAATGACTGTGAAATTCTCACAAGATGAAGGCCATCATTATTTTCTTAGTAAACAGCAGAAATGTAAGCAAACTAAAGTCATGAACAACATTGATGCTGCTGAAGTTGGACAGAAAGCATTAAAAACTAATTCTACCAAGTAGCCTATTGGTATCACTAGAGATATTGTGATCCAGACCTTTGAGGCAGATACAGTTGCCAAATTCGTGGAAGTAGAATTCACATTCTGCATGCATTTTCTTCTGCATTATCTACAGTATGTTTTCTTTACTTGGTACAATTGTTACATCTGGTTCTTTGGAATTGAAGTCGTAAAATTCTTGCATCTACAGAGAAAATGCTGAATAATCTAATCCTGTGCTTTATCTCTTTCTCACCTGCTCTAGATCCAAAAAGAGTAGTGGTTTATGATGAGACCAAGGATGGACCTGATCAGTGAGGTAGATCGTCTACAGTACAAACCTACTCCTCTCCTGGGTGCTGCAGTTTTCTACCTTGGAAGTCTTGATCCTGTTGGATAGATAAAGTGACAACTGTGAGTGTTGAGCGGGACAGATTTTCTTTGGAATCTAGAGTGGAATAACGGACTCTTGGAGGCATCAGATGGTTGGACTTAGTTCAGAAACACACAGACTCGGGAGGGATGTTTAAAGAGTTGATCGGTGCCTCTCCAATATGATGGACACGTGTGACATCGAGCTGTGATAGACGTCTGCCTCATAGCTCTTTAGAGATGATGTTGGGAGTTCAACAAAGGAAGGTGTCCTTGACTGCACCTCCCAAGCCTTTATCCTGTTGTCCATTGAACTGTGGCAACCATCAGTCTGACTGTAGGATGCCTCAGTCTGTCATTTTATTTCTTCACGCATTCAAATAAGTTCACTGTAGATATGTTAGAATTTATACATACACATGAGTGTGCAAGTTTGACTTCATCTTGAAAGAAAGGAGAACACACCTTGAAAGAATGCCTTGAAGTTGTGAAATTGAGTTTTGTAGGAGTTCTGTTAAAGTGAAAGCTGATGGGTAAGGCCCTATCCAGTGAGGGAGAACCTTTGTCTTAAATACATAGGGGAAATCAGAATGCCCAGTAATTAAATAACTGCTCTTTTTTCTTTTCTTTTTTTTTTTGATACTATTTTGTCTGACCTACATGAATAAGTGTTATCTGCACTGCAGTACGATCCCAGAGCACAGATACAGAAGTGCCCAATTTGAAGGAAAGCCACGCCCCTTCATTTCACTGTTTATTATAGGTGTGCTAAAGATTTTAAAATCAGGTTATGTATTCATCAAAGTCGAAACATTTTTACTCCTAAAGTTCTTCATACATTTCATGCGGTTTATTGATGTGAGGTCGGTGCAGCCTATTCTTAAATCCAGATTCATAAACCTTTTTAATATTATATGAATCATACAGGTTTAGGAATAAGGTGCGAGTGACATTCTGGAGCTAGAGAGAGATATTGCTTATAATAAGTGGTATTCTGTGTTTTGAGCTATTTGTTAAGCAGCAAGACTCAGGATGTCCATACAAATTATTTTGCCTGCATTTTCTCTCCATGGAAAAATGGTTAATTTCCTGTTTTCAAAGGAATACGTGTTGCATTTTTCAACTTGGATTATTATTTTTTTTGCTAACTCAGCATTTGGTCTTTAATGTTCTGTCTGATTACTATGGCATTGTATTTCCTGCATGTTTACTGGTGGAGTCAGAAGTCACTGTTCATTGCCACACAAAGATGACAGTAACAAAACAACAATTGCAATACTAACCCAGGGTCCCTGACTAGCCACTTTGTCATACTGTGTTGAAATGTGAAGATGAATAGTACTCTTACGTTTATACTGTGGATAACATTTTAAGTTTGCAAACCAGTGTGCAATAACACCGTGTGATCCCATACAGCTTGTAAAATGGGTTATATGGGGCTACAAAAACATCACACAAAATGCTGTTGTGGCCTGTAGTGCGTAAGTAGCTTATTTCTGTGTCCAAAATGTTTAGGATGTCATGCTTGCATAGAAGAGGTTGTGTTGAAAGACCTAATTAAGTCTAGGGAGCCCAAATTTATACTACATGCTAACTGGCCAGCCATGACGTCATTTGTATTACCATCTCCAAATCAGGATTGGGTTTCAGTTTAGGAAGGAACTGTCCAGGTTTCTTTTCTCTACAAGATATGATTTGGTTAATGTGTGGATTAATAGCACTTTATGTAAACTAATTGCTTTTACCTTTTAATTACTAGAGAGATCTATATGTACTGACAAGAAATACTCCTTGAAAGAATGGCTCTGGGCTGTTACTCTGGGCTGTAGGTTTCAGAAAAAAAAAGTTGATAAATACAGAATTATTAAATGTAACTCAGGTAGTGTTGATAAAGCCATGACTATGTTAAATATTGTTTTTGCCAAATGGCCCCTGTCATGTAATGTGCCCAAATTGGAAACTGTTTAATTGGAGTCCTATTATAGAGTCCCATATGCTGTGACAAAACACCAAATTATTTCTTTTGAAGAAAACTGTGTCATGGCATGCAAGGTGCTGTCATCGATCATTTTGGGCTCTAAGCATATGAGTTTTTCCATTATATTTCCCCTTAGAAAAGCACATTGCTCCATGCGCTGTTTTCGTGTGTAATAGACAGTAATCTTCTCGCAATCTTTGATGGCTCATTTTCTCTGTCATTTGTTCATAGTGAAGCACCTCTTGATTTATTATTCCTGAACATCAGTGGTGTTTATATGGGGTTGCTACAGTCTGGGTATGAGCTTTCAAGTACAGTTCTTTTCTATTGTGTTCTGATTAGGCTATGTCACAGCTTGTGCTTAAACACCGAGAGGGAACTGGAAGTCGTAATTACAACCACATTTTGTACAAGTTGTCTGACATTTTGCTTCCATCTGTCTAATCCCAGTTAGCTCTCTGCTATTTAAAATGCTTTGTTTTTGCTTCCATTGTACAGCGTGTGATGGATGAGTGTGTTATCAGATACTGTACTCCGAATAAGAACAAAATTGTGTCTTACGTGGTCGTTGAGGAAGCAAGAGAATTTGAGTGGATATTGCCCATTAGCATTTAGACTTATGTTTTGAATGCTAGTGAGAATTGAAGGTCAATCTGGCATGAAGTTTGGTAGAACTCATGACTTCATTTTCTTCTGATTGCCCATACTCCTTAGACAAAGTGACTTAATCAGGTTCCCATACTGTAAATGCCAAATTATATAGTATCATGTGTTAAAAACAGTCTAAAAGCATTAAACGTCAGTGGACAGTGAATACATTCATAGGCTTCTAAATGTAAAACAGGGTGGTCAGAATACGTAGTATGTGATGTTACTTTTGTCTTACGGTGAATACCCTTTGAATTTTTTTTTTTTTTTTTTAAGAGGATGGTCCTGGATTCAGGGAAATCAGAGAATCACCCATCCTCCTGCCCCAAGGCTCCTCATTTTAAAGCACTTAATACAGCAAAAAGGCTATATTGAATATGCATTTATGAAGATAGAACTATTATTTAGCATTGTAGCCTGCAAAACCAAAAACTGGTTCTTAATAGCTGAGTATATGGTAATACAATGATGGGGGAGTGAGTGTCAGTGTGCTTTGTGTTGAGAAAGAAAAGCCTGAACACGTGGAGTCTATATTTTCACCCCCTCAGGATGTGCAATCACCTCAAGGATGCTGATGCAGGCTTCCAGGTTGCGAGTGACTAGTTTGGCCGTTCGGCCTTGTTGTTTGTGGGTGTGTGCATAGTGAGTTCTTCCTATTATATGCAAGTTCCCCATATATTTCAAAATCCCTGTTGTTTCATGTTCAGGTGCCTGTGTGAAAAAATATACTTTTACAGCGATTTTGATTGTTGTTTAAAATCTGCTTCCAGCATATATCCGTGCCATTTTTCTTTTTTTTCTTTTTTTTGTAACATTTGCAATGCTGTTCACATTTCTTACAGCTATCCTAATTTCTTCTTTAAGTGACATGGAAGTAGCTGAAAGCAATGAGCATTTTAGGTGTTTTCTAGGTTTTGAAATTTTCATGGCTTGAAAATTGTGTGACCTAAAGCCAAAATCAGTTTGAATGGGACAGATGACAATTGCTTGCTGGTGTATAGCCATGCCAGTCCATTGTCAAGTTAACGTCTGAAGTAGCACATTATTAATTTGAACTGATTTAATGAATTAATATTTTAACATTGTATGTTTTTAAAAAACTGAGTTTATTTTTGAATTGTCACCTAATTTATCCATAGATGCACAATTAGAATGAAACTACTTCAAAGGAAAATGATGTCTCATTTTTGATCAGTTTTAGACTATTTAGTTGTTGATTAAAGCTGAAGTAGACCTATTTTCCCCTATAGCATCAATGTTAATATATTTGAAATTACTCTTTTCCAGCAGATTTTATACAAATTACTTTAATGCATTTCTTCAAATAGTTGTGATGGAGTAATGACCATTGAAATACACTGCATCAAGAGTTCCTCTTAATATATTTTTTTCTAGTGTTCTTGATAATGTTGTGAGGGCGAGTGAGTTAAAGGGTATTAATGTGCAGTTCGACAACTTTGAATCTGCTTTCGCCAAAGGTACACAACTCAGATATTCAGCTACTGTATGGCAAATGCACAGATGGGGGACATTGATGATGTGATGACCAGCTTCCTGACAACTTGCTGGGCTTTGGAGAATCTTTTATAGTGAAATCACTACTGTAGCAGCTGAATGTCACTTTTGAGTGTGTTATGGTCTGAGAAAGGAGGAATCCAAAAGGAAGACAATATAGAGATAAAAACAAATACCGAAAGTGCTGCTTCTTCATCCAGTAATCAATCGTCTGTAATGGGAAATGCTGGACTTGGTGTTTGTGCTCCACTTAAAAACTGTCCCTCCTACCACTGTCCTTGCCTCTTGTGAAAACATGTTAATTTCGGGGGCTTTTTTTGTTTTACTCTGTGGCACCTGAGAGGTACAGTGTTTATGGTTGTACACATGTGGTAGAAACAAGGGCAACGTGTGTCTTCACACGATTCTGTACCGCTAACGGTCATGAAGAGAGGAGATATGTGGTGCCGAGTCATCTTTGTTCTTTTTCTCCTCGTCATCTCAAATGGCTATTGTGCTTGTTGATGCATTATCGGTCTGCTCCTCCTTTATCACTTCTACACCTCTAGCCCCCAAAATATGAGGCAATAGCATTTCTTTCTCAAATGTCTTACAAGTTGACATTTAAGTTTTTAAGTGTGCAGTCTGATTGTTTAATTTTTTTTTATTTAACAGAAGTGTCACATTACAATGTTCCTTTTTTTAAAGCATGATAATAACCCTCAAATTCCAAACAATGTAATAGATTCAATTAAAAAAAAAAAACTCAAGTGTTCACAATTTTAGTTTCCATTAAAATGTCAAATTTTCATTAAGAAGTCTGTGTTTTGTGTGTGTTCTCTGTATTGTTTGGATTCCTGCTATCTAATGTTGCATGGGAT
Source organism: Centroberyx affinis (assembly GCF_046629955.1). NCBI lineage: Eukaryota > Metazoa > Chordata > Actinopteri > Beryciformes > Berycidae > Centroberyx > Centroberyx affinis. Next base: position 605,924 of record NW_027281435.1, read on the forward strand.
TGAAAGCATGTCAGATGCTTGTAGCAAAGGGCAGTTGTAACAGTGATCTTGTTTATACTGTGAATATATTGTACATTGACAATACTAATGGCATGTTTACTATGCCAAATCACACAAGTATACTACTATAAATGAGTGGGAAAATCTTCAGTTTCTTTCCTTTCACTCGAACAAAAAGAAGGTAATTGATAATTAATTTTGTTATAATATTGAACTACTTTACAAGTGCAACAACTCTCAATTTGCCCTTTGGTGTGACACTACATCACATGTTAATGCTATAATAAATCCATAAATGTATAACAGTGGAACCTAAAGTATTAAAAGATGAGGTTATGTTGCTCACAAATTTCATTAGTATCTTATTTTTTAACTTGGCAGGTTATATCAGCACATGATCTATCTGTGTGTTTTCAAATGACAGAACGATGTTAAACTTGTGTTATGGATGCACCTATTAAACTTAAGTCATGAAGAGAGTGAAATCACATTAAAGACGAAAAAGCTATAAATGTAAACCCTGTAGATCAAGAAGAGCGGAAGTATAGTGGAATACTGTTGAGTTGTATTATCTGAGAAAAAGTATCAGCAGTTTGGACATTGTCATGGAGTTTCAGTGTCATGCCATAATAGTGTAGGATAAATGGCCTGCAACAGCAAAATCACTCTCTGTAACAATATGCTCAAATCAGGAGCCTCGCATATGTTAGACAGTGATGTGCTCAGTGATTGGTGTGTTCAAATTCATTTTCTACTCACAACCGGCTGTTAGAGTAAGGACAACAGTGGATGCCATTTGGTCCTAATGCCTGAAATAGCTCAACTTGATGTAAAGGCCTTGGGGAAGTGCATCCTCACTGTGCAGATACAAGGAGTGACAGAGAGAGAGGGAGACCTAATAAAGGTTTAATTATATGATGCTGATTGCAGTCCCAAGACGCCCCCTGGTGGATGAAAGATTGACTGAGAAACTGCAAAATCATACCCAGACCTGCTTTTTTAATCAGATTGGCAGTGAAAGCTTTTAACAAACATTTTGACTGATTTCATGAGCAGAAACTATTTCACTGAACAGTTCCAATCTGGTTTCCCAACTGCTCCAAAGTCTTTCAAAAGTTATGACTTACAGACTTTGAAGTACATGTTTTGTTTTGTGAGATAACACCTATCTATATTTTTTGACAAAAAATAAATTATAGCTTAGTTTTTCAGATTGTTTGACCTGTTAATATTTTATTAATTTTGCACTATTCACACAAAAGGGTTTGTTTTGATTTGATTTGATTTATATGATCATTTAAAAACAAGTTACATGTATACAATATAATGTAATGCACCTGGTTAAAAAACAATCAGGGATATAACACAAGAAAGTACAAGACTCCAAGAAGGCTATGGGCATGACCGGCAGTTGAAGCAAAGTCAGTGAGTAAATATAAAAACAACAGACCAGAAAGAAGACTTTATTTTGATAAAACACATGATAATTCCATTTAGAAAAACACCCTTCCAAATAAAGAAGATAATGATGATGAGTCTGTTTTTTTTTCTCTATGGATGGACTCTATGGATACAGAGAGCAGCTGATATAGGTGGATGACTGTTAATCATATGGAGATATGCATGGCAAGAAGTGGAAATGTTCAGTATCACTTCAGACACTCTGATGGGTCGTCGGTATGGAAGGGGAGAATGGAATCACAATCATTTTATCTGCCAAGCTTGATAAATGTAAACAGAGATGGATCAGCAGCTACATAACACAGTACATGCTGACACTCACTGGACCTCACATACAGTGTACAGTGTAAGACACATGATAGACAGTTCATATCACTCTACAGATGTAGATTCAGCATTCAATGGCTATGAGGTTTCAGGCAGCGTTGCATACAGTATGGCTGCAGCTATAAAGTGAAGTGGTTTGTGCAGACATTATGAGAAGTGCATGTAATAGTAATGATAAATAGCACTGAGTGAACAGTAACAGCAGTAGGATTACAAATAATTCAATATAGGTGGAAGGGAGGAGAAATCTAACAAGATGCTGATGAGGCCTGCATTACTGTGCAAGGATGAGCATCTGAAAATGACACTGTGTACGATATGGTGTTTCAACATTTGAGAACTTAAATATATACCACCACAACTGCTAATTACAATCACTTTGATGGTCAGACAGGTTCTGTTCTTTATAGGGTGCGCCCTTCGCAGGACTTTGGGTATAACACACCAGTATCAAGTGTTAGTAAGAATTACCTATTACTGATTTTTTTCTTTGGATATATACTTTTTTTTTTAAAAACCATATATAATTTCCTTGTATCAGTCACTCAAATCCAGCTCGAACAGAAAAATTAAAATGGTCTGATGGCTGATTTCTTCCCATTTGAACTACAAACATCTTATTCACTTTACTATTACTATTACAAGTATTACTTGTTGTAATACTTATAATAGTAATAGTAAAGTGAATAGTAAAGTAATACTCAATCACTTCCAGTAATACTTGAATGAATTTATCTTTATGTACTTATCATATCTGCAGATATGAAGCAATGCTGATATGAGGGCTATAAATGAATAGGCAAATATTGGTGTCCTTGTTCATTCATGATAAATGCGTAGAACTGTACAGTCTGATAAGATATGAATTGAGCCACTGGGCAATGTGAAGGAAAACAAGGCCACAGTATCTACACTTGGATCTCAGAGCTTTGTGAACTCCCTCTTTGCAGGGTGTGTGATACAAATCTGCCACCTAACCATATCCAGTTTGACTCCTTCCATCCTTCAGTGTCTCTGAGGCATTTTCTCTGCCTGATACATCCTATTTAAACTTATGGAGCATCAGTCAGCGTTTATGACACAGATCAATTCCTGAGGTATTTACTGTGCTGGTTGTATTTATGCCTCCGTCATGGGGAAAATGAGAGTAACAGGCACACTGATATAAAACAGTAAGGAGCATGTCCAAAACTGAGGCTTACCGATGCAGGAAAAATATATATTTACACCATCCTCAGTTCTCAAACCCAGAGAGACACACACCTTGACTATATAGACTTATCAGGGACACTGTATAGAAAGGTAAAGCACAATTCAGTACATTGTTTCGCATGCACAGTTAGAGTTTGAGTGACACAGGAAGAATAATGAACTGCAACCTAGGCTGTATCATGGCAGTACAAATGGCATATTGAAGCCTGATGTCAAGGCAGAGCATGCTCTCTTTTACTTGCCTATATCATATAATCAGTCCAATCCTCTGTCACACTGGTCTAAACCCTCTTAAACCAGGGCCCCAAATTGTTTTCATGGTAGTGTGTCCTGAGACTTGAAGGTATGGTCATGAGACTTAACATATCTAAGAAAGATGACGTCAGTTTTTGCTGAAAATTACCCCCTGGCCCCTTCCCCTTTTCAAAGGAGTCTTCTTCTGAAGGTCCTGGGACCCCATGATAATTTTGAGATAGACACAAGGACAAAAGCAAGAAGAACCTATTCTATTAACTTTTCATTTCTGGTTCAGCAGTGATCAAGCTCCTCAGCTCTGACTCGATTGTCTCCAAAAATAGTCGACTCACAGCTCACAGTGGGATCTGAGATGTAGCCATCAACTGCAATATTCCCTCTCTCAGCGGTGAGTAGCAGGTAACCTTATGAATCTGACAATCTTTGTTCAAGGGCTTTTTATTTGCATTTCAGGTAATACAAAAATAACTCACAAACCTTTGATATATTGTCCTCCCCCTCCCTTAACCTTTTCTGTTTCCCTGCTATGCTCCAGCAGAGTCCCACCCCTACTGCACCATTGTAATGTTCAATAAGAAGTTTAGGGAAACTTTACATGCAGACAAGATCAACAGCTTAACAAAACATGGAAAAATAACCAATAATCATTGGAGGGAACATTTCTAACCATTAAAGCAGCATAGAGCTTAGCTAAGATTGTTGCAAAACCTATCATATTTTTGGCATATCAGTAGATTTGAACGTCCTGTGGGGCCAATCCAAACATTGCAACAGTGGCAAAGGGTTCCATGTGTATTTATAGGACCTCTGAGAAAAAGTATTCATTGCCAGAAAGCAGTCAGTTTTGGGCACAGCCAAAACTGAAAGGTGAAAGGTGTGAAAGGTTTGCACACACTAGGTCAATATTTGGTGTGAGTTCAGCCAGTTTTACTTCAGACCAGTACAGCCTACGGACAACTTTAAATTTGATGATTGTATGTCTGAAAAGGAGTGTATTCGCAGACAGTTGTATGCACATCCTTTCCCCACTGATTTTATCTTTTTTAACAAGGTTAAACCCTCCAAAGTGTGAGTTGAATAGGGAGAGTGCTATACTAATAATCTCATCATAGAAACAACTGAATTTCAGGATAGAGTCTGGGAGAGAGTTGGTTGGTAATCATGGAGAGTGGGTGCAACATGAGGACATGAAGGCACGAAACTGCACAAATCTGAAAAAAAAATATAATAATGAGGGACATTATTATTTGATGTTGCTGCTCAAAATATATTAAACCATTATCAGTATACAGGTCCTTTAGCATGGCAAGCCCAAGAAAAGTAGGCTATTCTGTAGACATTGACGATAGTGCATTGAAATATTGCATGAACAATATAACTAGCGACAATTGTCTATACTGTATTTGATTCAGCCTAAAGTTGCATAATCTTATAATCTCTCCAAGGCCACACTATTGCTATAGCTCTGCAGTAAAGATTTCCAGAAATCATCTTTTGAAATCTGCATGCCACAGTCCAGCAGCAATGATGGTGCTACACTTCAAAAGATATAAAACAAATACATGAACACTCTGCCCAGTGGAACGTTCACATGGTTTAAAGTGCAGCCATCATTGATACAGGACTGTGGCAATTTCATTGTAGTCATCAATAATAACCTCTGACCAAACTGCTGCATATTGTGTGGTACTAGGTGGAATTAAGCTTTGTGTGCTAGGGGGGATGGGGTGGAAGGTGGGGGTGTGTGCATTGTCTGTGATATGGGCCATTGACTGCTTTTCCATAGCTCAGGAACAATAATGAGTATTTTTTTCAGAATATCTGTGCTGCCATTCAGCACACTGATTGTGTTTATGAAATTGTGCATACATCTCTGGGTGCTGGAGCAGGGGAGATGGGGGTGGGGGCACGGCTATTTTCAAAACATTTGTTAGCAAATTGTTTTCCCTATTATTGTGCAAAGATTGATAGAGTATGTGTTGTTGAAACTAAAAAAAAAAATAAAAAAAAAGCAAAGACATGCTGCTCTTGCTCCGAGTTGCCTACTGGTTCTCTCAACTGCAGAGAATTTAAAAGGTATTTATTAGGGTGATGGTGTTGTCTTAACTGCAAAGACGAGAAAGAGATTCAAATGTTTTATTGAGTCTGGTTCACTTACAGGTATGAAGGGAGGGGGAGGTTAAAATTTGAAATCATACTTGCATGAAGTTCAATCAGTAGAGGCTATGGCTCAAGAGCCTTGAAATAAAACAGTCCTTAGACCATTTTTGCCTAAAATGTTGAAATGAGCTTTCATAAATGAGCTTCTGCCTATGAAATCTCACTATCTTAGCAGATTTTTCCACTGTATTTTTCACAGCCAGATATTGCGACAAATTACCTGCAATCACACAAATCACTTTTTTTGTTTAGCTGAAAACCAATGTGTGGCTGTATGATAGTGAAAAACATTACTCTTGGTAAAATTCTCAGCCACTGACCAATGCTGTTAGTCACTTCTTATGTAGTTCACAATTAAATTCCCCCTCTCTCTCTGATTCAGCCCCCTTTGGATTTCTACCAAATCAAATGTTACTGTTGAGACTTTCACCAGGCAGGAGTGGAGCAGCAAAGAGAGTTTTCACCCTTGCTAAACAGCCTCTCAGCTACATGAGGCATTGTTAAAATTATTCCCTGTGCTTTTCATCGCATTGTTATATCGACTTTTTCATAGTTTTTGTCAGTCTTTCTCATAATCGCAATACTTTGTAGACCCTTTTTCAAGGATGCCAAAGCACCACTGGATTACAGCCCTTTCTGATATCGCGCCCTGCTGACTTGGGCTTCTTAGTTGCAGAAGCGGGGTGTCAAACTTGGCCATTTCTATGACCAAGTTAAATTTATCATTTAGCCTACAAACATGTAGGCTGCTTAATATATACCAGCATCACAAATAACAGTGTAGTCTGCATGGCATTTAGACAACAATTCTGAAGTATTCTGTAGTAAAATAATTAATTTCTTGGCCACGTTTCTCCCATGTAATTATCATATAGTCTGCATCACAGGTATCACTATGACACATTCTGCAGGGTACAGTCGTGAATTGTGGTCACTTTCAGAAAGGGGGAAGGGTTTTTTCTTTGGAGAGAGATCAATGCCACACGTTGAAAGAAAGCCTGAAATTTAGTGAGTAAGTTAGTATGTTTTGGTAACGCTTTATATTACAGCCCACTAATTACGGTGTAACTAGTTTGTAATTATGGGGTACTAATAAAATAACAATGCTGTAGTTACAGGGTAACAAAACAAGAAGTCTAGGAATTAAGGGGTAACAATTTTGTAATTATGAGAGATTTATAAAGTAGTTATGGTGTAGTTGTTTTTGTAATTACCGCATACTTAAAAAATAATTGCAGGGTACAATAACATAATTAGAGGGGGATTAAACAAATCCGTGCTGAAAGGTTCATGCACTGGAAAAGGCCATTGTAAAGTGCTACCTATGTTTCTATTAACTACATGGGTTAATGCACAGGTTGATCTGGAAAAAAGAAATTCTACACCTGAAAAGCTGAATTGAAGATGAATAACTTTTATTTTCCTAAAGTATCCCCTCAGATGTGATAGTAGGTAGTAGTAAAAGGTAATAGTAATATATAGCACTAATAGTATTAAGATTAGAATGAGCTAACTTAAAAATACGGATAAAAAAGCATAAAAAATACGGTATCTTTATACAAATTCCAAATATTCAGTTATGTGTTTTTAATCATGTGTTGTTTATAAACCATGGATGAAGTGAGACATCTCTGTCATCAAAGTTTACAGGAGCCTGAGCTTCATCTGATGAATCATAATGCAGCTGGACAGAATGCAGCAGAGATCAGAGAGTTTAGAATGTCGGTGTCATAAAGGAGCGATTGACCTGAAGACAGACTCAGACTCACAGTTTCATTTCTGATCGGTGTTCACCTGCACATTGAGACAGAAAACTCACATTGCATTCATTTGGAGAAACATCAACAATATCTACCTTTTAGAAAGGAAAACATGGAGAGTGATTTCCATCTTGGTAAGCCACATGTATTTATAATTTTGTACAGAGGATTTTGCTGAACAGACAAACAACAGACAGTCAGGATAGACTAGTTGTTTGTGTTGAAGGATTTAGTCCAGTTCTTCCTTAGTTTGATTTACATTGTAAATTCACAGCTAACGTTAGATTTATTGTTGAAACAAAACTATGATGAAAGGCAAAAGATGAAGCTGTGATGAAGCATGTTGATCTTGCATGAAGCTACATCAGGTGGCCTCATGGTTATTTGATTATTAAGATGTTGCCATTGCATTTCTTTCAGCATCCATGCAAATGGTCGCTCGACTCAGTGCCCTTAATGACGATCGCCATGAAAACATCAACTGCATGTTTGCGAAAGTCCTGAATAAGGAGCAGTACCTTTATGCTGAAGCCTCTAGTTTCTCTGGAGGTCCTGCTGAGCTCGACTGTGACCTTTCACCTCAGTCTGCTGTTGGTCTCGGCTCCAAACCTGCTTGTGGATTTGAGAGCCTCAATATATGGGAACCAGTAGTCAGCACAGCTTCATCAGCATGCAAACTTCTCTTGGATATGGACAAAGGAAACCTTCCTCCCACAGAGAAAGAGTCTCCTCTCATGACCGAAGACACAGTGTTAGGAAATGCTGGAGCATCCATCCACCCAGCTCAGCATGTTGAGGCTCAATCCAACCTGCTCCGCCTTGTTGAGACTCCATCCCATGAGGCTCAAATGACTGATGACTTCAAAATCATTGAGAGATTGAGTCTGCTTCAGCACTCCCCCAATGGTTTTGACGATGACTACCAGCTGGAGGAAGTTGGAAAGAGATACCTCTATGCCCCTCCATGTGACACATCTGGATTTGTGGCTGACTGCTGCTCACCCTGTGGATCCACTCTGGGCCACCTGGATGAGTGGGAGCCACTGGTCAAATCCCACTTTGACTTGGAGAAGGAGGGATTTGGTGAGGAGCTCCTCCATGCTTCATCAGATCTCTCTAGATTTGTAGTTGACTGTTCCCCACACCATGGGCCGACTCTGGACCAGCTTGACAAATGGGAACCACTAGTCAGCACTGATTCTCACCTGATGCAGTTCCTCTCAGTCCTCCTGGAGGAGGAGGAACTTGGTGAAAAGCACATTTCTGCTTCCTCAATAGTGAGTTCTACATTTATGGCTGCCTGCACTGCACACCATGCCCCTATTCAAGATCATCTTGATGAATGGGAGCCAATCATCAGAGCTGACTCTAAACTGATGCTGTTTCTCCAGGACTTGGAGAAAGAGGAAGAACAATGTCCTTTCATCATCAAGAGGGAAACGGTCAACTCTTGTGCACAGATTGAGGCCGCTGCTGAAAGCTCTGTCACCGTCCTGCATCAACCTGAATGTTGTGAGGGAACAAAAGTCACTCTGCTCTCTGCTGGACCTGACAGTATCTCCACCTCAGAGGAGATTCTCCCCATCTCTCTTGCTGAAAACACTCTGATTCACCTGCTTCAGGAAGGATCAACCAACCTGCTTCAGGAGTCCCAGGCTCCAGCCATCCAGGTTGAGGTCAAAGCTCCACCAAGCCTTGTGGTTGAAACTGTAAAGGACACCAAGGATCTGTCTGGTCTGACCCTGAAAAAGACACTTCCACCCGTCCAACTGGTCAAACCTGCAGGACCTCAGAGTTCCAGTGCCAAAGACAGCCTGTTAACAAAACCATTGAAGAAGAAGCGTAGTTTCTTTTCTTGGCTATCCCATATATTCCGGAGGAAGAACAAGAAATCTGCTGACAACATGGCTACAACAGCAGAGACGCCGCTCCAACAGACCTGCCAGACAGAAGCAGATGAGCCAAAGTCCTGCTTGTACACCCTCTCACCTGCACTTCTGAACTCCTGTCATCTTCCTATACACTTTACACAATTGAACAACTGAATCATTTAATTTGAATACATTTATTTGCACACTACTATTATAGTGTCTTTGCACATTTCTTCAAAACACACCTTTATTCCTGCAGTTTTGGGTAACCTGTAGCCTAAAGCAGTGAAAGTGTAATGGAATTAGTAAATATATGTTGGCCATTAACATTTTCTATACCTCTATTAACAATATAATCAATATGTATTCTAAATGTGGCTCTTTTTTCACTGAGACTCCATTTTGCTTCTAATATACCACTTGTTATCTGCCAAAAAACAAATAAACAAACAAATTACTATTACTATGGCAACGCTTTATTTTACAGCCTGCTAATTACGGTGTAACTAGTTTGTAATTACAGTACACCTTGTACTTACACCATAACTACAGGGAACAAGCACCGATAACATTTGTTTTGTCCCCCCTAATTACGTTATTGTACCCTGTAATTATTTTTTAAGTATGCAGTAATTACAAAAATAGTTACACCATAACCACCTTATAAATCTCTCATAATTACAAAATTGTTACCACTTAATTCCCAGACTTCTTGTTTTGTTACCCTGTCACTACAGCATTGTTATTTCATTAGTACCCCATAATTACAAACTAGTTACACCATAATTAGCGGGCTGTAAAATAAAGCGTTACCATTGTTTTTAGTTAGTTAAGTTTAGTTGAAAGTTTGAATCTCAGTTTTGAATCTTTGTGGGAATTAATTTGTACTCACGTTTGATGTTCTGCGTTCATAAGAAAGTTTTGCCCACTTGAAATAAAAACATGTCGCTGTAATTCCAGGTGAAATACTTCTACATCTTTTGAATGCTTGCCACTTAGTGTTAGTAGTCTGATTACATCAATTGTACATTAAAGGTGATTACATCACATTTAAAGCTACAGCGCTCTTCACAAAGTTTAATTTCACAGCTATGAATCCTGGGTTTTCTTTCAGCATTCTCTCAGGGGATCAGTTTGTAACTTCAGTTTTTGTCCACTTGTACTTGAAGTCCCATAAACCAGTGGGGTCTGGGGGCCATTTCTTGACCAATCATCTGCCCTCTGTCGAAATCCAAGCCAATCATATGCTGTTTCATACTGAAACTGTTGTCGCCCAATCAATCAATCAGAGGTACAACAACAAAGATGCCCACGATGTGAACGCAACTGAGTTTTTACATTGTAATGTACTTTTAAATTGTATAACCTTCCTCAGTAAAATGTTTCCGTGTGAAATGTTCTATCAGAATTTGTTAGCAGCAGGTACTCACAAACAGAGACTAAATAATTCTAGGGAGGAAAAGTAGCGGGCTAATGTATGCAGGCCTACACACTTCCCTGTCATTAATTTGATAGCTGGCATAATAGTTTGTAACTTTCAGATGGCTCCGGTTAAAGAGGATTTGACCACCTGGGAGTGTAGGTTGCTTATACATGGGGGGACTGAGAGTGTTTTGAAATGCCAGTGGGTGGGGAGTACAGACACTGCAGGCTGGAAAGTGAGTAAAAGTAATCATTAAGGTATTGATCATAATCCCTATCAACCCCAATACTTTTTTTTTCTTTGTATTTACTTTGTATTTTTGTCCTGTCCTCCAATAATAACTGTCGTTCTTACCAGCTTCTATGCTGTGTTGCTCACTAGTTTGCTCTAAGACAGCTATTGATTCTGTGGCATCAAATCTATGAAGACAATAATGATGAATAATGAACAGTGAGCTGCATCCTTTGTGATCTGGGCCAAAACTGATGGCCTTTGAAAGTGTATAATGCCTCATCTGGTGGATAATACAAGAGAAAAGAGATACACAATATCTGAATTTTCTGCGTCAGTTAGCCCATGGCCTTCTCCTGCTTTTCATTATGGAGCCGGCTTCATAAAGCACACAGAGCTGTATCTAATTATTGAAGCTATAATTACTTTGACTTTAAAAAGACTACAAGCGTAGATGCCATTCTATATGAGCACCTGAGTCACTTGTGTGTACTCTTTCAACCACAGGACACAAATGGTGCATGAGAAAGGAAGACCAAGACAAAAGATTTTGCAATGTTCTTTTTGGATTGTTTCAATACCATCACATATCAAACGTGTGTGTGATAACATGTAAAAAATGTCTGCATGTTTAGGCGGAGTATAGTTGTGCACTGCTAGAGGTCTCAACATGTGGAATGACAACTTAAATGTTTAGAACTTGCTCATCTTTAAACATTAAATCACTTATGATCATGGATAGGGGAATAATGAAATATATAAATCATGTGATTACAGTAATCTGATTACAAAAACTGGTAGCTATAATCTGTTATAGTTATGAGAGAAACACACAATTGCATCACAGATCGTTTTGATGAAATAATCCAGAGATATGTTTGATGATAAAAAGGCATTTGCTTGATTGTGATACTGTATGCAGTTTCATGCAAATAGGAGTTATTAATGGTTATAGATGACCATAATAATGCTAATTACAGTGTATATAGGCTAGTGGAAGAAATTGGTAGCTTCATTTCATCTTCTTTAGATTTTGGAGGAAAGTACTCCTAAAGTAACTGCCAGTATTAGATTATAGTATAATAATTAGTAGTAATGAATTATGATACTGATTATAATTTGCCACCTTTGAAAGAAACCCTCCAACGATGTTTCCGACTATCCTGTCATGTTTGTAAATGATGGACTCCTCTTATACCATAAATATACTGTATAAGCTCATGAACAACTTGGGGAGATAAAGTGAAAATCAGTAGATACATTAAGGATACTGACAAAACTCTTCCTGAGAGAAATAAAGTAGCTTTACAGCGCTGCACAGCATACTCCTCTTAGCTTCTTATCTCCACTCTCTCAAAAACAACCTCAAGCTCAGATTCACAGATGAAGCAGTCAGCGTTCTTGGCTGGAGGGAGGCAGACTATTTGCCATTCCCAGAAGGTCATTTGGTTAATGCACATTTTAGCTTTCATGGGCTCTTAACTAGTTTTTAATCAGCAATTATTAGTGAATTGGAAGGCTGTGCAGGCGCATGACTCCCGGCAGGAGAGTGCCCATCAATGTCACGTCAATTTCCATGCCAAGGGGTACATTAGAGGGCAGGAGTGGGGGAGGAAACAGCCACCTGAGTGCCTCGTCTCCCCATCCACAGCAGTCTTACAATCAACTATTGACTCTATTACACAGCTCTGTCAAAAAAATTTTCCGCTTCAAAAGAGGGGCAACCATTACATGGCTGCGCGGGGAGATAATTTAGTGGTGCACATAAAATTAAGTGCACACCCATTGAACATCGCTCATTTATTTCACTTGAATTCCTACAATACTGGGCTTGTGTGGAGATCCTGAATGCATCCCAACCCTCCATTCCCATCTCATTTTCAAGCTTATATATGCTGATGTACCATATACATAGCTGTCATTTTCATCCATATCTAGCCTATCTGTTAATTGGCAATTAAAATGCTGGCGTCTCATACCAGCTCTTAATTATCATTAATGTGTGCTGAGGAGCCCCAAAGGTACGAGGCCTGTCCTTGTGGGTGGAGGACGGATGCTAACCAGCAGTAGCAGGCCGGCCTGTGAGAGCCATGTAGTGCCACACCATACCATGAATATGCATGGAGGCTGGGTTAACAGGGAGCTCTCCTCTGCTTTTCAGAGTGACGCAGGTGGAGGTGGCAGTAGGCCACCACTACTACCACCACTTCTTCATTACACCATTCACCGGCCAAAGTGTGAGGAAGGCCTTGTTGTCGCCGTGCTGCAGCCGCACCGAGGCATTCCTGCAGACTGGGTGTTGTTCTTTTGCTAGGAGCTGTCACATTCAGCCTGTTAGTAGCAGTCCATGGGAAATTTACACAGAGCCACTGGTATGAAGCGAGGCCATCAGGAGGTGGTGCCATGCTGGGAAGTTTATGTATGTGTACATGTATGCATACTGTATATCTCTATTTATGTATATACTGTATGTACGTATGTATGTACGTGTCTGTCTATCCGTTTATGTCTCTATGTATGTATGTATGTATGTATCTGTTTATGTCTCTGTGTTTGTTTCTTTGTATGTGTGCACATACCTTATATTTGGGCTGCACACATTTCTGCCAGAAGTGTTTCAAGCTTCATTATCAAGATGTCTTGTCTGGAATTTCAATGAATCAACACCCCCCAAAAATAAAAAAAGCTGCATCTTTAAAAAGTGAAATGATTGTCTAGATTATGAATTCCTGGAGCATAAATCCAGAATATTGACCACCATATCGTAGCACTGTAATACAACAATACTGCAGACTCAAGTACCACAGCTCTCAACAATAGACCTGGGAGTAGTATTGATCTCAGACAGCATCGTGGATTTCACCTATCATCTTGTCCAAATGAGTGATGAAGCTGTCTGCTTGTCTCTTTGGTCTCACCTGACAAGCATCTAAACACCTTTCTACTAGAGAAATCCTGATCCCTGGGTTACATTTTTAGTTATATATGTATTATTATATTTCTTAATCTATGTATCATGCTGAGCATAAAATGGGTATTTTAAATCTGAGTATAAGCATTATATTATGACATTATTATCTCATTATTATTCTTAGATAAGGGTGCCAATACAATACATATGAAGGTAAAGTGCAGATGCTGCCTTCATACTGGGAAATTTGTCATTGAGCCTTTTGCATTATTTGAATCAAAAGACTTTCAATGTGCAGATTTTAAGAGCAGCAGGGGGTACTTAAGAACCAATATGGTAATTGTAGTCGTAAAATACATCCTCAGAACTCATATTTTGGAAAAGGCAGGTAGCAGACTTTATCCTTTCCATGCAGTAGCTACTAATCTTCAGCGGTTCATTCCTCGGGAACACCTAGGAAAATGATTATGAGACAGAGCCACACAGATGGAGAGCAACAGGAAGCATTTTTGTCAGTGGCTTATATTCTGAAATTCTCCATCTTAGAAAAAGCAGAACTAATTACATTGTGGCAAACACACAGAAGGTTAATCTGTGTGTGTGTGTGTGTGATGTACAGTAGATGTGAAAAGCCTGTCAGGCAGCAGCATACTGAAGCCCCGTTTGCTCATACAGCATTTCCAGGCAGCCTCAGCTAATATTGAAATATTAAAATGAGTGATACCGCCAAAGGCAAAATTAAGAGAGTGCTAAAGGGCAAGTTAGTACCTTGTAGTAAATCGCTCTTGATGTGATGCTACTGGCAAAAAATCAACCGGCAGTGCATACTGACTGAGAGACCACAGAGGGGCAGCAGAATTACATGCCAGCGCTCGTCTGTCCTTAGTTTCCCAAACACATTTTAGTGCTAAGACCCTATTAATCCTATTGACTTATGACTGAACTAAAAGGAGGCGGGTGCTGAGCTGTTTCTGCCAACAAGTGTCTCCCTTTATTGTAACTGAGTGTATGTTTGAGTGAAAAAGTGGAATGAAATACCCTGTCGAGTCTAATGAACAGGCAAAGAGTTGGTAGCTGTGATTTATCAGTGTGAATAAAGTGACATAAGAGTCTGCTATGGGATGCCAGCAAACGCTAAACAGTATGGAGAGGAGGAGAAAAGTGAACGGTCTCTTGATGTCTTCACTGTTAAACTGTTTAACATAATTATGCATGTGATATGTGAAATGTTGAAAGTGATTTGAATTTCAAATGACCGTCATATTTACTGAGACAGACAACACTGATGGGATCAAATACAATCCTTTGATCTATACTAAATGTTAGATTACAAAAATCAAAGCAAATAAAAATACAATAAAACAATGAAAACAAGGAATATAACAATTCATTTTATTTTATTTTATTTTCCAGACAGACACATCAATTTCTGGACCACAGTAGAGGATGGAAACCTTTCACAAACATTTTTTGTCAATATTATTATTATTTGAAAATACAAATATAAAATTAGACTTTCCACATTTGATATGTGAGAGACCCCCATCCATTTTTTATTTTTATTTTTTTTTTAAGTATATTGTACAACAGGGCTTAAGCAAGCCATATGAGAAACCTGAAAGATGCTTTCAGATGTCAGTCAAGTCTGTCTGTCTCTCGCCATAAAAAGTTGGTTAACATAAAAAAAAGGGGCAAGTGTTAGGAATGGGCAGACAGCAGTGAGGAGAGCTGACCCTGCAGGTACATGGAAGCACAGCGGAGTCTCGCACTGCGGTCCAGGCAGGCCGAAGAGCTCCCAGGCTCCCCTCTGGGTCATTTGCACTGACGGCCGTGCGGTCTGCTCCAAACTCATCTTTTAGACGACCCCCAAAAACACACCAGGGATTAACTCTCTTGTTGGTGAATAGAAGCTGATAGTGGCTGCTCAGATATATGAACCTAGGTTTAGCTGTGTGAAGAATATACAGTAGAGGTCACCATTCTAATCTTGATCAGACATATTCAAATGAGGACTGGGTATTGCAAATACATAAAATAAATATATACATATATTGGAAATATATGTATATATTTAGAAATGAACATGGGTGAGATGGCAATGGTTTGGATTTAAGGGAAAATTCACCCTAAAACATGACAATACAATAGAACTTCATGATATTCCCATCACCTTGAACAGTTCAGTCTGGATTTGTGAACATGAACCAGTCTTTTCTATATCCTGAAACAAGAGAGCTTAGACTATAAATGGTGACGTTACCGAGAGTCACTTTGTGGAAAGGGGAGACTAGCTGTGTGGTCAGTGTGACAGAATCCAGAGGGATCTCTCTGAGATAAGGGCACATTTTCTGGTTTAAAACCATTAGCACCACGATGAAATAAACCGCTTGTGGGTATAAATGCTCAAAAACTTTCGATGAGCCTTCTAAGTCAGTCTGAAACTCGTTGTAAATGGAGCAGCTCCTGAATGATTTCTTAATGGCATTGCAAGTCTTGTCAAATTTACAGCTTTGGGAGATCGTTGTTCATATTCATAAAACAGATTTAAATCCAAGGTAATTGAAATAACATAAGTGGTTTTAGGGTGGGATTTCCCTTTACGGATGGGATTAATTGTTTGGCCATTGCCTAGCACTTGCCTCAAGATTCAAGTTTAAATGGATACGGTAGTACACTACAAATGTCAACACCTTCCAGGTTGATTTTTTTTCTCTTTTGATTGTTTTCTTAAACCAAGACCCCTCCTCCCTCCCCAATGGATAAGCTAGTCTAGTAAGATGTGTAACATTCATCAGCTGTAAACTGCTGTCAATACAAAATAAAATTACAGCAACAGAGCCATGCTACCTTAAAGTCCAAGCTACAGGATCAAAAAAAAGAAAAGAAAAAAGAAAAGGAACAGAAAAAAGAAGAATCAATTTATATATTATATAAGGGGAATGAGCCATTTTTAAGTTTTTATTTTTTCTCAATTAAAAATGAGTTAGTTATAGTCCAAGAGCCTCGAGGCAATGTAACAGTGAAAAGACAAAACAGTGTATTTTATACTTGTATACTATTATTTGTTGAGTAAACGGCAATAGATGTGTGGAATCAACTACAGCCCCTAATGAGCTTCTTATATCAGTTTATCAGCTGTTTGAATTATATTACATTATTTCATAAAATACTAAGGGACGATGAACAGGAAGATTTCCTATCAGAATGAAACTTAATCAGTTAAAAATACACATAAATACAAAGACTTTTTTCTACTGTGACTATTTTTTCTACTATTTTGATAATTTTGCCAGTAAATTAAGTAAATGAGGCAATATCTCCAAAAATATGCACTAATACTTGGAACATGTTATTATTGTTTTAAATAAATAATGTTTTGTTTTTAGATTTTTGGACAAATATTTTGTTCTTGTACTCATCATTTGTGCCAATATAGTCATTATATTCTGTGAATAAATAACTTCATTACTATTCAGTATTATTTGTCAATAAAATTGAATTGGCTCACAGGACTTGCTAAACATGGATATTGTCTTTTGGGATAATATTTCTTTGCCTATCTTTAAATAAACCTGTTCTCCATAATGTCCACTATACTTGCTGGATATATTGCAATGATTTTGCTATTAGTCTAATGAACAAAGCTGCCATTATATATGTTGTTTGACATTCTATATTGGATGAGAAAAATCAATAGAGATGCTAATGTTGTTTATTAATGCAACAGTATTCAATTTAAAGACCCCATGAGGTGAAGTGGAGCTTAATTAAACACTCCAAGGAGCTGAAACGGGCCAAAAAGTTCACAAACTAAGCTTACTTGAAATTTGCACTCAAAGTATCCTGGTCTGCTGTTAGTGTGTGAACAGCAGGAATTGGTAAACTAATTCTAAGGAACTAAAACTGCAGGTCTGAATCCTGTGGGACAGTGTTTAGGGGAAACCTCACCCTACACAGGCAGCTGCATCTGAAGCACTAAAATACGGATGGGTGTAGTTTTCTATAATCCCTTATGCGCCGATTTATCTCACAGCTGAATCACAGCCTTAGAGTGCTGGTCCCACGTCAGCCCATTGATTTCTTTTGCATAACTTGATTCAATCTTCGAATAATCAGCCTAGATGCACACTCCACCCTTCAGCTTGCAAAAGCCTGCTAATATTACTTTCTTTTTTTTTAATTTGCAGAGCCATGTTTCATAAAGTGGGTTCTGATTTGTGTTTCATGGGGTCTTCGACACTTACAGTAATGCCTGTCTACTGTCAGTGTGTGTGAACAACCTTGATAACTGATTAAAACAAAAAACTAGTTCCCAGGATCTAAGATTAAAAAGTATTCATAAAAATTTTGAGAGAAACAAAAGTCAGAGTAAGATCAAAAACAGTATTATCTAAAAATAGTTGTGCCAGAGGCATCTGGGATATTTCCAAAGTGTACAAACATTAAAAGATATTACAGGTTATTTAAACAGTACTATGATTGATATCATTACTATTGTGATCATCATTGGTATGTTAGAATCTTTTAAAAAAATATGAATTTTCTTTTACATAAAATCTTTTTCATAATTATAGCTTGTGTCCCTCTTAAAAAATAATCAAAAATAAAAGTTTTGCATATCTAGCATTAGCATTTAAGGTAGTATGGCACACCCCTTTTAAAACATTCAAGGGTGGGGATCCAAATAATGCCTTGTGTACAATTCCATCTTACAGCAACTGTTTCTCTATTGTTCATCCATGATAGCTTTGGTTAGCTGAAACCATGTGAGAGTGGCAAAACAAAACCAACAAAAAACATACAGGGAATAAATTACAAGGAACCTCTATCAAAATAACTGCAAATATCAGAATAATATGATCATTAGAGAAAGTTCTATCTTGACGTGTCCTAAATCCACTAATCACTACAAGTATTATATTACTTAGTCCTATATAACATCTACTTGTAATTACAGGAGATAGAAAAGAGCAAGAGAGGGGAAAGGGATAAATATGACAGAAAGGAGAGGTAGAGCAAGGGAGAACAACAAAGAGCATCGACCACTACACTGGTATCAAAGACAGCACTCTGTTTACAAGTTAATTGTGATTTCTTTACACACTAATGAAATACATGAATGATCAACAAAAGGTCGTAGGCTATTGGATGATGGGGAATGGAAAGAGAGAAAGCAATGGATGCACAGTACATTTTAATAGTATATTACAATTATTAATATTAACCACAAAGTATCAATAAAACTATCTGATTAAAATTGAAATCAGCAAAGAAGCATCTTTCTTTTTTTTTCTTTTTTTTTTTTTTTTTATAGTTTTGTATTTCTTATTTTCTTTTACATTTGAACATTACAAGGGTTTTTTTTTCTTTACTCTTTAAATTATTACTTTATCACACCTCCATGTCATTTACCGTAAAAGTATCCAGCATATTTTTTTACCTGGTTGTTTGAAATCAAAGAAGAAGTAATGAGACAAGAAGTGGGTAAAATGAAAGAACATATACATCTGCAGCAGGTAAAGTATTTCAGAATACACACCACTCATTCCATCAACATGTTTAAAACCCGGGCTGCACTCTGGAGCATATTATTAAATGTTTGTCAGTGAGTGAAACCGTGACCCACACATACTGTGCAGATCTTGGCGCAGTGACAGAGTGAATAATTCAGTGTCATCTATTGATTTTGTATAAATATCTTAAATGAGACATGGGTCTAACGTCTAATGAAATCCAAAGGCATTGCCTCAATACACTGCAATATATCAATTACTATTTACCAAGCTGTTTTCTCACCTCAAAACGTTGAAGCGTGTGTCTAGTCGAGAATATGTTACCCAGAAATCCTTCATACTATCCCCAAAGCACAGGACCGTTTTAAAAAGCCAACATATACATGTGCAAATAGGAACTGGCCTGTACTTTACTACTCACAGTGCAATGATTACTCACTTTACCTTTCAATATTTTCATTTATTTTGCCACTAGAATAAATTAAACCTGCCAATCATTCCACAATAGAACTCACAAGGCTGAGGTATGGTATCAAAATGTTTACTTTCCTAATTCATTCAAAAAGAACTGATTCAGAGAACAAGCATTACATAAAGGCTCAAGCACAGAGCCCAGATATTGTGTTCCAAAACGAATAAGGAACAAGCAGGATGAAACAAACAATAACAAACAACAAACAAGTTGAGTTTTCTCTCAAGAGTATAAAAGTGTCAGGATGCACAGAGCACTTTAAAATGCCTGGTTCAAGTTCTAATCTTCACATCTAAGTACAGTGTGCTTTGGATTAAATCATCTTTTTTTTTTCTTTCTTTGAAATGATATTGATATCTTAACAGTTAGATAAAAGATACCAATCAAGGATCTTTTACTTCTTAAAACTGCATTTACTTAACTCACTGTTTGTAAATTTGCTGGTATGACACTTGTAAAATTATTCAGCTTGAGTATTTACAGAGCAAGTATGTTCTGTTTGTCTCTGGGGCGGTTACCGTCTTCCAGCAGAAAAGTATAATAATAATAATTGTTTACAGCTTTTTCTTCTATTCACACGCTATAACATGTTCTTTGACACACCATCACAAAAATATGCTATTCTCTCATTGAGTTGGTTATATGCAGTGACTGGAATAATATGTACAGCTACATTTCTTTTTCTCAAGTTTGAATTCACAATGTAGTTATATGAAATTTGTTATAGCATATATATATTTTTTCTAAACAACAAAAACAACACTTATAAAAAAGGACCATAAAAATATTGGAGTCCTCTTTGTATTGCCCAAAAATAGGTAATTATGGTTAACAATGAGACATCACAAGAAATAAAACAGCTACTAAGATTTATTACTTAGATACCCTCTTCAATTTTCATTCAAAAAAAAATTTTAAAATTTTTCTCTAAGTCTTTCCACTTTGAACTTTTTTTGTGGGGAAAGACTCACTCAAATATCCAATCACTTTTCCTTTACTACAATTGATACAAAGATGAAGACGTGACTTGCAAATATTCTTGGCTATGACCCCCATAGTTAAAACAAAATCAATTTACACAAATATACTAGAAGGTAAAATAAAATGACACAAAATCATGGTTAAACTAAGATGACTTCCTAAAACTAATCAAAAAACTAACAAAGGAGGGAAATAGGTGAATGAAATCGACGTGAAACATCAAACCAAACCAGGTTGTAAAGTTATAGGAGGTTTGGAATATAGTACAGCAGTTGTTATTTTTCTGAGATGACTAACGTTTTCTTTTCTTCTTCATATGGTTCCACCTTTCATTCTTTTAGCCTGGGTGATGCTGTAGTGCTTGAAGTTGGATGGCATCACCTGCACACAAAGCCAATTAGAAACTTCGTCCTGTCTTTCCTGGACCACCAGATATACTCTGCTGGGTGATAAGAAACAAAAAAAACAAAACAGAATAGCAACATAATTATTATCTGCTCATTAGCTTGCAGAAAACCTGACCATACTTACTCCTGAGACCCACTGTGACATTTAATACTAAAAATCAGTGACCACTAAAATGATTATCAAATAAAGTCTTTTGGATGACTTCTGAGGCACAGCAGCTTAGATGAAACACTTAAGCAACATGCAGAAAGTATAGCAGTAATTCCTGAGAGATCAAACAAGGCTTCACCTAAGTAAGTACCTATAATTGCGGTAAAGAACATCGTCTCAAGTAGAGGTTTTTATCAGCTTTGTGCATATATGTAACAAATAAAAAAGCAGGAGAAATTACGCAGATGGCTGATACACTCTTGAGTTACCACTTGTTAACTTAGCAGATCATTTACATTACAGCTAGGTGAAGCTGTGGATTCTCAAAAGCCTTTTTTATAAAGCTGGCTGGAAGTACACCATCATCACTACAAAAATAGCTCACAAAACACTAAAATACAGTTTGAATATGTTTCACTGAACCTAAGGTGATGGAACTTGTCCTGCATGTGGAGGACAATGTCAACAAGACACATAAGAATGCAAACTAATACATGACAAAGTAAACCCAATTTTGTGCCTTTTAATATGAAAGATCTGCCACACACAAGATGGACCAGTTCCATGTAGACGTTTGCTATTTGGAAAAATACTTCACAATTGGTGGCTTTTAAGATTATTAGTAAAAAGCTGGGGATTTTAGATTTGCCCAACTTTAAGGGGTGATGAAGTGAGATGAGGGTTCTGTTCTGTTCTTACACAAACAAAGCTTAAAATTCAGGATAAAAATACACTTGGATGCTCTGTAGCTGATATTGGGTTGGCACTGGTAAAAAAAAAATGTGGTAGACTATTTCTTTAATGAGATTGGATTATTTCAAGATATTAATTTGGAAAAAGAAAAAGTGAAGCGGTAGTGTGTGAGTGTGACTAAAGTCTAAACTTCTATCACAGCCGTTATCAAAACACTGATGAGGGGCTATGATGGCTAAAATTCATGTGTCCCTTTCCCCATGGTTTTCCTTTTGACTTTTACTAGGGAATATCCCCACATCCAGATAATACCTAACCAACAGAAGTCCCTTGATTTGTGAAGAGGTGAACCTTCTGTCACACTCACACACTTACTACCCGCTCTTTCATTTGTTGAAGGAACATTGGATCATGTGATGAACGTAGAAAGAGATTGATAGAAATGCACAGTAAATAAAATGCAATACCTCTGATGAGATGGCAACCGGCCACCTGTTCAATGGTATCCATTTGTAAAAGCTGTCGCAATCAACGGGCCCTAAAAGTGTACAGTTAGTGCTGTTGTCAGTATGCATTTGGAGGAAAAAAAGTGAGTATATCATATCAACCTTTTTCAGCTAGCATGAATGTGTATTTGATTTGTAATGATTCAGTTGATCATGTTCAGTAGTGAGGAGAATATTGTTACAGACATATTACAGGTTTGTTCTGTATTCTGGTGACTGGAGACCCAGTGCCTGTAATGCACAGATTGCAGTGGTATCTCTTTCCAACTGTAAATTATTATAGGCTGTGAGACGGTTATTTAATTAATTAATGTTAAAGGAACCATGTAGGGTTAGATATAATATTGTAGAAGGTAAACAGACTCTCGCTTAATCATTTAAGTTCACATCCAATTATTCTATTTCCTATGCCAAGGTAGTACTGAGTGTTAGTAACAATATATGAGGTAGATATGGCTTCATTCAATACACACAATACTCATTCATGCTAATCCGCACAATTGATTAAATCCCAATGCATGCAGAGAATATGATCATAAACACCCCTCAGTATGATCTTTCCTCTTATTTTCCCTGTGATCAGTGTTCAGTTATGAATGCTTTTCATTATGTAGGTCAGTTATCAGGATCTACCATCATCTTTGCTGGTGACAGGTTTGAAGAAATCCTCAGATTAAACACAAAAGTGAAAAGACAAACATTTTCAACAGTGATTAGCTCTCTTCTATCATCTCGATCAACTAGTTGTGCACTAATTGCAGTGCGTGAAATAACAATCAAATTCATTATTGTTTCTTCACAGTAGCCGTTTTGACATTAACCAGAGTCTGATTTCTTTTTAGCAAAAAAAGAACAAATTACAGAAGCAGAAGATGGAGTGTCACATTAGTGTATCTGTAGTCATCCATGAGGTTGTGACATGTCATGTTCTTGCATGTAATCAGTTAGGCTGCATCTAGGGTAAAAATTAATTATAATGCACATTTTAGTTCTGAATCATTTCCCATTTTAATGTTCTGAATAGAGCCATCATCTCGCCGTGTGCAGAAAGTCAGAGGACTGCTGCATCACCTCTCTGCTTTATTGCACTCTGTTTGATTCATTGGGTACTTTTTAAAGTGGAATAGATGGGAATGAAATTTAATATAATAATATCACAAGCATATTTAGACATGTTGTGAGGGAATCACATAACTAAACCTAAATTAGTTTTGGTAAAAAATAATGTAAACATTCTTCACAACAGAGGCAACTTTTGGGTTAAAGTTTATCAATTTCATGAATCTTCCCCTTTTCAGTTGTAAATTTGATGTAAAAATGAAAAGCCTGATAATTAAATTCAGAATTTATGTTGCATTGAGTCGTCTTTTCATTACTTAACAGGGATTATATTCTCTCCATCTAACTCAAAGCTAAACTATGGATACAAGGGGTTGAAACAACAGGATTGAAAATAATGGAAGTAAATAATAGCATTTCCTACTGTAAACTGTTACGTTTGCTTTGAAAATGAGCTGACCTTGTCTTCCATAAGAAATACATTGTGCTTCCTAAATTGAGACCAGCATAGATTCTGGCAGATAGCCAGCGCACCTCTGACAATTAATAACAGAAGCTGTGCTCAGCAGGCAACAAGCCAATAAAAATTATTTTTCTGTTAAGCTGTGCTTTTGTTTGGATACCATAAGTCACTTTCACATACTTGCTAAAATTAAAATGAGCTATTTGCTCCCTCATGAGCTATTTGCTCCTTTGCTCCCTATGGCACTCCTAAACTGTCCCGTGTTTCATTCAGTGGCTCATAATATTGACAGGGCAAAGTGTTTGCCATATAAGTCTCAAATTGAAATAGTTCAGGTACAAATTATTCTCCCAGAACTGTTACAATTAGTCCCATTGGTTCAGTGTAGGTACTGGAAGTGATATATCTCCCATGTGGGGTATTACTTATCACAAAGAAACACAAAGGTCCACAAAGTGTGTTACTAACAGCCACAAAGCACCACAAACATAAATAAATACCACAAACACATACATTACTACAAAAACACAATTGCCATAATAACTTCATCATTTCTAAAATATCATAGCTAAAATATAACAAACATTACAAAGAGCCACAATGAACAACTATGACATACCATGACAAAAATACATAAACCACAAATCACCCTAAAATACCATAACCAACCTTAAAATACGACAAATAGCTACCACATATAACAAACAACCAAAAAATACCACAAACACCCAGAAGAGGGCAGAGTCATACACTTTCCGTCACTTTTTGGATGTCAAAGTAGGTTAGGACTGTAACTCCTGTTCTCTGAAGCAAGAACATGAAGTGCAATGCAAGGCTCTGGAAATGTGTCTCCACAGACTCTGTACTGCAGTCATGCTTGTAGTGCTAATAACCACTTTGTGTACCACAGTAAGCTGGTTATTCCCCTCAGCTCAACCATGCTCTTCATTCCCCTCCTTCAGGAAACAGGTGTTATATTCACAACCTATTTTTTCATGTCAATCAGTTCAATCATGTAAATCAGTAAAATCATGCCCCAACAAGCCTGGCAGAGTGACTTTGAGAAAAAAGAGCTAAGGCCCTGCCTTGCTGGGGGCCATCACATCCAGATGGTAAAATTTCATATCGTTATTCAGTGAGGCCCAGTTGGCTGCAATGTAGAATAATGCACAGAAGCAGGAACAGCTGATTGAAAGACTCCTGAGGAGTCTGAGCCTCTCCCATGGAGCTAAGTGGTGCTTGGTCAACAACAAGGTCCTAAACTTGGGACAGAACCCCTGTGCTCCCATCATAGCTAAATGGCTAACCAATGTACTCAGTGTCCGAATTTAATGAATTTAAAGAATCTCCCATGTGATTACAGAGGGAGCAGGAGGAAGGATTATTCACAGGTTGCTGCACATGGCGTAAACTGAAACAGGCCAAGCAGACATTTGCGTGCGTCTGCAGTACAGTGCAGGCTATAGACGCATCAGACTGGGAAAACACGAACTATTGCTAGCTCTACTAGCTTGGCTAGTGCTACTCTGCAGAGACGTGGCAGCCAGCAGCTAACTCATCAGCAAGAGGAAACGTGCAACAACACCTGGACAAGGACACTGACAGAGAAAAAACTCGCTTGGAGGCAATGTCCTAGTGATGGAGCAAACTCAAAACCCTGGGACAGGTGGGTTTCTAAAAATAAAAGAAATTTGCTCTATGAAGGTGACACAGGGTCTGAAGTGAGGTGATTTATCCAACAGCTAAAGGGAATAAGCACTCGCCTGCCACATAAACATGTCTCAAAGGTAAGATGGGGTTTACTCTGACGCACAAAATGCTTATGGGACCTATGGGTGTGGCTGTGGAGACTTCATTGTAAGGTCTGCAAAGACACATTTCATACACTTGGATTGCACTGAATGAACTGATTGACAAGGAACTCTGTACTTTGTAGTGGTTTATGGTACTTTGCATCTAATTGTGGTTACTTACAATACTTTGTGGCTGTTTATGATAAATGTAATAGTTGTTTGTATTATGTTGTGATTATTAAGCCGTGTTGTATGAAATGACAGTGTAGTAGGGGAGTATTTTACAAAGCATCACTACCATAGGCAGTGCACATTGCCTTAAGAGTCTGCTTTTTCCATAGCAACCACCAACTAGTGGGAAGGATGGCATAACGACAGAGAAGAGGCAACTGAGGCCAAGGTGAAATCAGAGTTCACGGGAAGTGTGCAATTTAGTACTCACTGTGATGCTGGGGCCAAAGCCAGAGCCAGGCTGGGGGCTAGCAGCACTGATGTAGTTGCCCACAGCTGAATCCTGGCTGCTAGGTCCATACAGGTCAGCCACAGGCCCTGGACTATTAGCACCAGGGAAACCTCCGGGCCTTGAGGGGTTGGTGCCTGCATACAAAACACAGCAGAGAGCACAGGAGCTCAGAAACATGGAGGACTCCACAGAGCACCATACTTACTGCACACAAGCAAATCTTGTTATGACTCAAATGGGATACATTTAAATCTAAGAACACATTACTGGATTCATACATTTGTCTCTAAGGACTTTCTTACGGATCACATTACAGGTAACAGCCACACGAGCTGTTAGGACAAACTGCTTATAAAACTGCATATTCCATTTCCTTTCAAATCGATGGACAAAATGGTGCAGGAATTCAGGTTAAATATGAGTTGGCACAAACAAAATCAAGGATGAATCCAGTATGATATTCTAAAGATAGTCTACATGCTCCGTGTATTATGCGTAGGAATAACATTCACTTTATAAAAAATCATGCACAACACAAAACAAGCACACCGCCAGAAATACTTCCACCATGCTAATAACTAGTAAGGTTGCAGTGTAAATGTTGCCATGCATAATGTGGAAGAGTAATTATAGGAAAGAAATTGGTTGAGTCTTTTCCATACTTAAAAAAAGGCACCAGATACTTTTTGATTTGTCAAAAGAGTAACATAGTAATACTGCACTCAGTAATACAGTAAAGTGATAAATACATTTCCCATTAGCATTTTACACCCAGATAATTTACATACTCTACTATATGCGATGCAGAGTTTACCTTATTGCTTAAAGAGAGGGCTCATTCATTTCATATATGACCTGGGGATTTACTGATAACCAGCAGGAGCCTGCAGAAGGCATTCTCAATATAGTGTGTCTGCTGGAAAGACTTTCAGCAGAAAGCGAAAGAGGGACAGAGAGAGAAGAGGCATAAAGGGGAAATATAAAAGCTTGACCCGAGCTCATCTACAGGCCCAAACTCTGTGGATGAAAAAGAAATACTGTATATGACTTACCACCTTTGCCCTATGAGTAAGAGCAACTCAGACTAATAAAATGTCTTTTGAAAATCCAAATGCCTACCAAAGGCCAATAACACTGCCAATATAGAAAAAAAACAGTTGAGGGAGAAAAATGCAGAGTGATCTCTTAACAGCAAGGCAGTAGTTTAATCTCCTCTGCTGTCAGCTTCACATAACCCTCTGTCTCACCCTTATTCACACACAAACTGAGAAAGTCACTGTAAAATTGCATAAAAAAGAAAAATCTTCATGACCACAGCAAAAACGGCAGCATCTTGTATATGTGAGCTCATGAACCCTATAAAGCAGGAGAGGAAGTTCTTGCAATGCACTTAAAGTGAAATATAATCTCAATATGTTTTTTTTTTAAATGTGGTGAGGCAGACACACACACACACACACACACACACACACACACAGATGTTCACAATATAACATTGGTCACCCTTTGTTTTTTTACGTCAGTGCTCAACCTATCAAAGTTAATTATGTCAGACAGGCTGGGCCCATGAGGAGCACCTGCCTGACACCCTGTAGATGCCTACATACTGTTCAGTAGTGTCCAGAAACATGAACCCATCTCATTGGATGCAGATCTAGGGAAGTTGACACTGCTGCTTAACTGTAAGGACTTTTCCACAGTGGGCACCAACCTCCCAGTAGGCTGGCAATTATGGAATTTTTCAGTTGAAATGGCAATCCTCATTTCTTATGATTGGTGATTTTGATCAATGTGTGGCTCATCCCGCTCCCTGTGAAACTGGTTTCATGTTTTTTTTTTTATCCCCCTTAAATTCAGTGACTGCACTGATTCAGCCATTAGCTTTAGGAGCAAAACATAAGTTACACTTAGGTTGGATTGCTGTTCTTAGTAGGGCCCGTTGTGATACAACAAGCCAGTGTTTGATTACACGGTTAGATTGCTCTGTTCTTATTCATGTCGCTCTGCATCCCCATTATACAGTGACATTTTTAAAATATGGGATGACAGCGCTGATGCAAATGCAGTTCTAAGCCTTTCCCATGCTCCAATTACTAGCGCTAGCTCCACAGAAGCATTCGACTGAAAAGACAAAAAAGGGAAATTATTTGATGCTTTTGTTTTGGCACAGTGACTTCTGTGAGCGCAGTACTGTGGTACAAAAATGGAAATACCTGAATGAAGTATGATGTCCTAATCTATACAGGACACTGTGGCTTCCAAAAGAACAGCAAGTTATATTAAAAGTTGATTGAAATTTACTTTAATGTAGAGCTGGATTTGAGTTGTGGGCAATGTGAGCAGGAAGACCATTTACTGGTACGATTTTCTATAAAGCATATAGACATTATGCTTGTCTCATATGGGAATTCAGCACATTATTAGCAACAGGGGTGCTCATCACAGACTTTCACTACCTGGGGAGCAGTGATGTAGCAGTCAAATGAAAAGGTGGGTAAACTATGACCTCCAGTTGGCAATCATTATAGGCAAACAACCAGCAATATAAGCAAAAATCTATTATATTTCTTGCCATCCCCATACAAATTGTATCATCTTGAATCTACTTAATAACATCACATCATTATGGCCTAGAATGGGCAAACTCTATTCCACAAATAAAAAGGTGGGTGAACTAAATTTAGGTGAACTGGGTGGGGACGTTTACCCTCCACTTCATCCCTGCTGGGAAGTGACACAAAACACAGTCTACTCGTAGTCAACTATGTACTATAAATCAACATGCTACAGCCCGGCCTCAAAATCTATAATGCCATTTTTGCATTGGCACTGGTGAGTGTATATGGAGTGAGTAATCCAGTAGGAAGCTATTCCTCTGCCATACAGCTGTGTGTGTAATGACGCACTACGCCACACCCCTAGATAGATCTATAGGAAGCTGAGACTGTGAGCTGTGTTTGCAGCACTGCCACACTCGCACAAGTATTATGAGAGATACTGGAGTGTGCAGACCTTCAAGGACCCCTCTATCCACATGAGTGCAGGCAAGTCATCCAGTGAGAACTCCTTCAGAAAAGCACATCTGTGTCATTTTTCTTTCTGCAGCTTGGGGCCTACCTATGTCTTTTTCCTGTTGTTTGCTGTGCTAAATAAGGCAGAGCTACTGAGGTTTCTACAGACAGCGTGTAGGAAACGCTAACATCTGCCTGGGGCTGCTGGTCAACACTTTTAAACCAGTAGAGGGAGCGATGGCCCGTCCCTCAGCAGCCATCACTATCGCCTCCACAAAGCCTTGCAGGCACCACTCTAGACAGGAGGAGGCTCCCGTCATGAACAACCATACTTTCCTGTCCCCGGACTAATTGTTTGTCTCTAAAAAGGGGAGTGGGCAGTCCATTCACTTCTCAGTATTTTTTATTTACTAGGACAACTGTAAAGTGGAGAAGGAGACAGAGTAGGGCAGGCGCAGGAATGAAAGCTCTGGCAGGATTCGATCCTGAGCCAGCGGGGCCACATGTGGCTACAGAGTCGGGGAGCTTAACCACTCGACTATCTCTGGGCACGCCACGCTAAACTTAGGCAACACACACACTCACTGGCAAAAAACCCTGGGCTGCTGGATACTTATGCCAATGTGAACACGTTTGAAGATTACGGTGGGTCAACACAAACCGTCACCTACAAACTAGACACTCTAAACATCTCCGGACACCACCCAGATTGCATGGCAACCCTCCGCTCAACAGGACTTCTCTCACTTACAGCTGCTTCAAGGTACCAGATGAAATACACATTGATCACATATCATGCCAGTGCAAACATCATCATGAGCACCAAATCACCAAACCAGAAATAAACATACTACTATTATACAACAGGAGTTTTAAAATGGGTAGTTCATTTTGAAAAAGATCTACTAGACATAACATGAATTTATAATACATTTGTCCATTTTTATTGATTGGATGCATACATTGAAATGTCAGTGTAAATTCTACTTGGGAGCAGAATCTCATCCTTGGCTTTAGAAAGCTATGACTGCATAAGGTAAATGAGACAACATCAGAAAAAATGCAAGCACAGAAGATCAAAACGTGCCCATGTTGTGGAGTAATGGCTGGATTATGCAAAAATGTTGTGAGATGTCATTTCACAATTTAAGTACAACACCTCTACTGATTTCCTAGTTATTCATTCACACACTTAATGACAGAAGCAATCATTCCTACACTTAATGTACTTAAAGGCCTTGATTGAAAAATTACTCTTCACTAACACTCACCAGCCCATCCTCCCCATGGTAAATTTTCAATATAAACCTGAGCTCTGTTATAGAGGCCAGTGTAGTCTCCTACATCATTCAGTAGTTACATTGTGCACATGCAAATGGAGGAATACATTCTGTATGTGCCGGCCCCTAATGTGCAAGCAGGGGCTTGAACATAACTTCACAAGGAAACATAAAATCTACATTAAAAATTGAAAAAAGGAGGAAAAACATGCAATGCTATTTTGTCGGCAAGACGTCTTTATGCAAATATTCTTTTGTTTGAGGGGGGGATTCATGTTTGTTTCCTTTCTTCGACAAAAGCAAGAGAAAATGTAAAAAAAACAATAAAAGCTTAGATCATCTGCATGGAAAAATGTCATGAATCAAACTGAAAAGTCCAGCACGTGGATGAGAGAGATGCGCATATACAAACCTGGGTTCTTAAACTGATCCGGGCTGTGTAGGTGCTGGAGGGGGGAGTTGCAGGCGGAGGTGGCATGCTCACTGTGCAGCATCTGAGCCGCCTGGGGCCCCAGGGAGCCATAGTCAGCAAAGGAGCAGGGCCCCCCCCGCTGGTCACTGGGCGCAGAGTAAAACCCATAATCGGGGAGGCCTGGGAGATACAGTATAGGGTGGGGAGGGGGAGGGGAGGGGACTCCATCATTGTGGAAATCAACTTTTTCATGGTCAAAGTCAGTGTCCAGATTGTTTACAGTGGCTTGGCGGTGTGTTACACCATGTTTTAGTTCACATCCTTCCGTTTTTGTCTGCTTAATTGGTCCTCCCTGCCTTCCCTCCCCAGCAGCTCCTGCCATGTGGCCAGGCCCCCCTAGCATATGGTCAGTGTCCGAGTTGTAGCGCTCAGCTCTCTGTATCATATACTCTAGGTCTACAATTGTACCCAGGATACATACTATCTCTCCCTGAAAGGATACTATTCAGTCCTTTAATTCACTGACTTGATTCAAAGGAACCATAATATAAAACATTCAGTGCTGCCATAGCTTTGTAACATTGCTGCGTTTTAATTAATTGACCTGTGTCCCTTGCATGTTTTCTTGCAATCAATTAAGAGAGAGATGAAACTGAGGAATCATTAAAACACAGGTCAATACATCTCTCATTTCAGAGCAACAACGCTTGGTGGACATACCTGAAGGAAGCTTCTGTCATTTAAACGAAAGGAAACACAATGCGCACCAATCAATAATTAATTTAAAGCCTCTTTTTTTGACCAAGCGCAACAGAAAATTAGGTTTTTCATGTGATATTTCTCTGAATGAGATAAAGAGACATTCATGTTTATTGATGATAGGCATTTGGAATTGCTCTAAGCACTCTAAGCACGTCTAAGATTGGCCTCTTCGAATGATTCCCTCTTTGACACAGATGGTGGATTATCAACAGTTTAGAAAATGTCATTCAGCAGTAAGTCATGCTGACATTTATTGCTTGTTCTCTTAATCTGAGACAAGCTGCTCATATAAAGAGTGCAATTAAAAGAAACCGCTGCCTCTCACACCTCTTTGATAACAGAGTTAATCTACTCAGGAGGGGCTGAGATTGGTGGCACTGGCTTTTCCATGGTGGGTTTCCCCTGCTGTGTGTTTGTTTTTTATTTGGGTCTTGGAGCGAACAGCCATTCAGAGCCACTTCACCTCTACCCATTCATAGTGAGACAGTATACTTCTGCCAAATGGAATCTAAGCACCAGCCATGTTCCTCAGCCAATGCTTTTTAGCGCTCTGATGTCACCACTTATGGGCTGTACGCCCACTCATCAAATTATAGGCTCTGAATATGGCAGGCTTCCCATATTGCCCACGTACATCACATGATGCCTGACACACTGAACAATGCTCAAGAACCAATCATTCCATTTACGTCTCTTAGGCAAATGTCATAGAAAATCATTGGCCTTGGTAATGTGGAAAACTAGATCAATGGAATAATGATAAAGGAAAAAAAATAATTTGACAATAGCACAAACCATGTTACTGGGAATTTAGGGGGAATCTATTCCAAATGTGTCACCAGTTAACCAAACCATCGTTAGCAAGACATTATTTGAGACCCAGCTTGTAATACATTCATTACGCCTGATCAATGAACAGTGATTCAACACATTCAACAAATTTCATAAGGTTTTCATATAATATTGATCTAATTTATGCAACATCAACAACATGGTTACTGGAAATTAAGCATGTTGTTGATGTTGTGATAAAAGTGGTCAAACTTAATCTTGGCAAAAGTGTAGGCAGCGTTGTTGGAGGAGTCGGATTTCGAGCATTGGGCAAACTGCTCACGAGCGTGGAACATAAAAACAGAGATAAAGGAGTTTTCCTTCATGAAAGGAAAACATGTTTCTGCACCGTACGATGCAGACTGGTGACTGATTAAGCATTTGTCATGTGGACATGACTGGCCTAATAAATGAACGCAAATGCAAACTAGAAAGGAAGGGCCTTTTGTGCATGAGATGTAGCAGCAGCCTGGTGAAGGCCATCATGAGGAAGTACAGGAACGAACCATGTCCTCCTGTGAGAGAAGTTTCTGAGATCTCAAAAGCAGCAAAGATTGTTGAAAGATAAATAAAACACCACATTTAGTGCAGATTAAGAAAATGAAAGATTATACAGTATCTTGCTGTTTGTCAAATAAGGTCCTTGAAGCAAATTATTAAAGCAAATTTAGATAGATTTTTTATACAAAGTTTGGTAACTACAGGGGCATTCTTCTAATGTGATTTAGATATGCCTGCAAATTTCATATTTTTGTTGATTATTATTATTATTATTATTATTATTATTATTATTATTATTATTATTATTATTATTATTATTATTATTATTATCATGCCCAGCGCAAGTAAACCAGGACGAAATCTTATGAGCTTCAAATATAGGCAAGATGAATAAAGTAAATGTAGCATTTTCATTTGGAGGTGAGGTTGTATAAAAGTAAAACCACATCACAAGAAGTTCAAAACTCAGAGTGTCATTCAAATCAACAGCATTACCAAAGAAAATAAATGCCCAACTTATGAGATTTAGTTAAACACTTCTACAGAGCATGGCATTATACAACACTTACCCGGATACAACAAATCTAGCAACTACCATACAGACGATCTCTCTCAGTGAACGCTAGGTGTTGCTTGATGAGTGGAGACATAAAGACATTCTTCAATAACAATAATATCTGTTTAACTGAGGAGGACGGCCTTGTTCTGATGTCTTTCCCTGCACCTTCCATGTGCCCAGGTGGTAAAATTTGAGTGAAATGCTCAGAAAAATATCATGCCATATTGCACTGAATGCAGGTGGAGTGTGACACAGGTAAGGAACTGGCTTTGTGTGCTGGCAGCTGGACAAAAGTGAAACTCACACTCACCTGCACACACACACACATCCGCATAGCCATATATTTTCATCAGCGGCTATCTGATCTGTTATGCAGGGTGAGACTGGGCAGAGCGCGCCCACAGCTGCATTAGTATCACCGATCATATCACTGTGCCTCAGACCGCCCCACTATTAATATTCACACAATCTAACCAGAACAATGGGCCCTTCTTGGACTTTCTTTTTTTCCACTGGCCACTAATTGGATGTAATTACTCATCTACAAAACAAATGAGTGTGTTGAGGTTGCCTTGGAGACTAGATCAGGGGGCCCAGCAGTGCGAATCGTTCACCGGGCTTCATTTATACTGATAATTATCTCCCCTACCCCCACCCTCTTTCCCTGCTGCCTTCAGTGACCAAAGCTGGCTACTAAGCGATGGAGAGGGGAGTGTCTTCCAGTCATCTGTTACTGACATCATCGGGGTGGCTCTCTTCAACTGGATAAATGCCCTGCTCTCATTCCCACTTTGCCAGGTGACTGCCTTTAAGGAGGAATCACAAACCTTGAAAGTATTGCTTCTCTTTTTCTCTATCTACTCTGAAAATAAAGGACCTAATCATGCTGATGATGAAATACAGGACATATTCCCTGGCCTGTTACAGCTTCAGAACGTGAAGGATGTGTTTAAAAGTGCACCAGCAAGTTTGTGATTATCCTAACTTCAAATCCCACAGAAATGCAACATACGAACTCGTAGACATACACACTACTCACAAAGAAATATATGCCTGCAAGTCACATACATTTCTGTAAGCAAGGCATTCCTTGGCATCAGCCCTCTTGCTCTCCCCTGGTGCCACTGAAATTCCCTGGTTGCCATCAACCCACATCACTCCACAGAAGATGTCAATAAACCTGCCATGTTGCTTCCCAAATTAGCTTTGAATTTTAGAGCCACCATAATTAGCTATTCCATTTCCACCAATGTCATTTAAAAATAGCGTGAAAGAAACTAACAGCTCTTTTGCTGCCTAGCCTTGCTTTCACTTTCCATTTGAAATAATCTTTTCTGAATGAATGGCTGACTAATTAACAGCACTAGACACCCTTTTCAGAGAGCACAGACATTTCATAAATAATACATATTTAATGTCTTGTCATTTTGTGTTCAGAGAGGCTTGGCTAATGAATTTTAACAGATGATTTCTTCTTGCATTTACTCGCCCATACTTAGGCCTCTCTTTTTTTACTTTTCACTTTATGCCTGCTTTTCCCCTTTCTTTCTGTTCTTTCCAGTAATGGACAAACTCAACAGAGCTATTGATTCATATCTACCTTCGGATCTTGGTTGGGGAGTGGCTGAGGAAAGTTGTAGAGGAAGAGGAAACGTAAACAGTGAATCATGAATGAAACAATGTGCAACAATGCATTAAATCAGTGCGTGTGTAGTCCCTCTGCCTGCAGGTGAGGGAGACAGCTCACCCAGGCCTCAGCAGCAAGGCACCTGGCCTTTTTACTGTAAAGCCTAGGTCACACTAGATGATTGTAATGCCGATTCTAAGCCTGACTGGAATCTGGGCTAGTCGGGGATGGGGGGCGGGATCTGTGCCTGACAATCGGCACAGATTATATTGTACACTGTACTTATGGCTGTTTGGCCCGACACCATTTTATCAAACATGTTTTGATTTTGTCGGGCTGAGTCTGGTTGGACTTGTATAATGTGAAGTGGTCCAAGACTCATCAAGACCAAAATCTGAGAGTGAGCCAGGCAACAGCCAATGGGAGTTTACCTCAAGGGGGATGAAAAAGACAATTAACCAGAAAAGAAATCACATAGTAGTTAGATTAACTGCCCATGAGTTAACCAACTCATGGGCATGGTGCTATACAATTTCATTTGGAGGAATGAATCTCATCTAATATGGTATGAAATGGCAACATTTGTAATTGCATAAGTAAGTATGCAATACGTCTCATACAAAATTCTTTATCAAACACACAAAGTGCTGGCAATGTGAAAAGTGATCTTCTTTATCACAAAGAGATCACATATTGGTCATCTTGATCATTAATTAGGACTGACCATAAAAAGTTACATTCCAATGAATCCCTTCACTAATTTGGTCAGATCCTGTATATTTATCCAGGTTTTATTCGTCTGTCTACAGAGTGGGTTATGTGTGCAGCCCCTGGAGGGCAGAGTGGCGATGTCCCTGCAGGCCTGTCTGTAACCTAAGAGCATCTGCTACCCACAGCTGTGAGAGCCACGGTTTTGCGGTGATAGTGAAAAGGGACACTTTGCTCTCCCCAACGTGTCCGATCTCTCCCTGGGCCTTAGACAAAAAACCCATGCAGGATGGGCTTGGCATGCCTGTTCATGTTGTTCTGTACCAAGTACATGCAAAGCACTTCTGGCCTCTGTGCTGAGCTCCGCAGAGCAGCATCTGGGACAAATGGACCTGAGCTCAATAGGAGCCAGACTGATTAAGCCCGGTGCACACAGCCAATCCTGGGCTCCTCTCGGGCACTGCTGAAGATCACAGAGCTTGTTGGGAGGAAATGGATAATGATCTTAATGTGGAAATGTCTGTCACATGATTTTCTGTTCCAGGCAAGCTGTGTCTTCATCGGTGAACAAAAAAAACAGGGTAAGAAGAGAATAAAAGTGTTGGAAAAGAAGAGGGTTCGGTGAAATTTCCATGTAAACATATCTTCTCAAGAGTTTACAAGATAGGAGAGTTGTGGAGTGCATCAGCTGGGCATTTAAGAGAAAGAGAGAGAGAGAGAGAGAGAGAGAGAGAGAGAGCAGTGAGAAGTAGTGAGAAAGCAAGATAACAGAACAACACATAAAAAGAATGGGATTGAGTCATGGTCAGGAGATATTAAATGTTATAGATCGGAGAGCAAGACCCAACTAAGGGGAAGAAGGGATAAAAAAATAAAAAAATAAAAAAAACAATGTAAAGAACATCCTGAGCCCCAATGAAACTGGCAGAAATACTTGGGAAATGAATGCTGCAGTCCCACGTTAGCACCGCATTGACAACAGCCACCTCAATTTCACTGTAAAACACCCCACTCAAGACAGACACACGTAGCGAGTCTACAGACCCGTAGAAGGAGCTGAATGGGGCGTTGTGTGCATTGCAGGTAAAGCCTAGATCTGAGACTGACATTTAAGCATCCCAGATAGCTCAGAGTGACTCAGGAAAACACTCCACCAGGATAGACTGGCATCCCCAGGTGAAGGTCCACGGATTGTCAAAAGCAGCTGTATCACTTGCTTTTTTCCCCCTCTATTTCTATCTTACAATGATATAAAACATTTCAGATATGGGTACTTGAAAAGGAGTATATCTAAATGATCAAGCCTCTATGAAGACTGGCCTTCTTCTATAGTATCAATAATCTGATGGTCCTCTCAATCTATTTAATTGACTATTCTTTCATAAAACAATACTATAATATATTTATTTTCAATATGCTACAATTTGTTGTTTTCGTAAATGTCTGATATTGGCATTCAACACATGAATCTCCACATCTTCTCATATAAGGTACAGTGTGATGTGCACACAGACCGCAAGGGAGAAAATATTAGGAAGAAAGTAAGCAATAAGAGTAAGTCTCTGGTCGCCCAAGGAGAAAATATGACCTTCCTCTCCATCTGGGCTGCCCATTTGCTTACCACAGTGTAAAAGTTAGTTTCCACATTTTAGTAACTTTCCTTGTTATGGCACATAACTGTGGCTAGGTCTAGGGAGTACTTTGCTGCGAGTGTCGGGCCTCAATGTGGAGTCAAAAATGCACCGTGTCATCAGTGGCGGTCTGTCATAGAGAGGGAAGTCAGCATGCTGTCATTTTGTCCAGCAGGCTCAGGGAGCAGGGGGAAAGCGCCCTCTGTCAGGGACGGGAAATGTCTTCCACTTTCCCACGGCTCTCTCTCTCTCTCTGCACTTACCGCTGACAAGTCTACCAGCAAGCCTCACAGTGCAGACAAAGGCACAGTTCAAACGGAAGGCTTTAACAATCCAAATAATAAAAGGGATTTGTAGGTGTCACGATTGAATTTTATTTGGAATACGCCTAATAATGCTGAAGAATTTAGTCTTGTTTCTGATAGTCTAATTGTCGTGGTTTTGGTTGCCAAGTCAGGTGATATTTTAGGATTCGCTTAACCCTCCTCCCATTGGTTAATGTAGAGTATATGTACAGTATGTGGTGCTTTATGGGAACTGTAGGTGGAGTCAAAGGACAAAGAATCCACTCTTGTATCATAGATGAGTTTGTTTTTTTACTATAAAAAAATCACATGCACTGAAATCTCTAATTTAGCAAAAAGAAAAATGACCAGAATTGTAAGTCCTGGGTTGATTTTAGGCTGATTTTACTAAAAATCTAATTGGCAGGATGGCACTGAGATGTGACAACACACCCAGGCAATGCAACTGCACAGAGAGGAAGGTCAAGCTTAAACAAACTGTGTCCTCCTCAGCGCCTGGCTCTGTTTGTGTGTGTGCTGTGTGTGGGGACGCATGGGCTGCTGTCAGAGCTTAAAGGGGAATGGCACTCGATTTAATAATCCATGTACACGTGTGTGTTATCATCGTCTGGAACGGTTCAGTGAATCAATATTTGCGAACGTATTTTTGAACGACTCTTCCCCAAAGCCAGAAACCACAGAAGTAAGGATGGAACCTGTGATGTCATCCAGCAGCATTCTAGAGCTGCTCCATAGTTAACGAATGAATAACTGATAACAATGAAATTGGATAGAGCTGATTTAGGTATCAACACTTTTAATTAATGCTGTTAATTAGTCAGCCACCCATTTTGTAGGTCTGATCAAATCAGTTTCTTATTCACTGTCTGGGAAGTCAGTCCAGATTTTATTGATTTCATTATGATGACATCATAGAGTTTGAGTCTTCTTGCTTTGGGAAAAAGTTCATGTCCATGGGTATTGATTGGACTGCCTCACACCGAGGTTACAGCATAAAGGTTTAATTGAGTAATATTTTTCTTTAAACTGCTTCATTAAACACTCTGAAACAGACCCATGATGTCACTGTTAACCACTCCAGCCCTCCGTCTTTACCCCTCCCTCACCCCCTGTTCATAATCGTTCAGTAGTCTGCCATATATTCACAGCTGTCAGAATTAAACTGTACATAATGGGCGCCATTACATCTCTTGCTTCCTGACTGTTGCTAACCCCAAATCGGCATGCCTGTTTATGAGTGATGTTCACTGCAATTGTTGGGCAAATTGTTTATTTTGAAGATGCAAAATCAAGCAGCTCGATGTGAAAGAAAGAACGTCTGATTGGCTTCCAGTGCTCCCTCTGTTGATTTGAATCAAGTTCAAATGAGGTTAGGTGTGTGAGTGTGTGTTTGTGTGTGTGTTTACGTGCAGTATGTATAAAGTATGGCTGCTTGTAGGTGTCTTTGTGTTTATATGCTTGCAAGTGTGTGTGTCTTTAGGCATCACTGCATACAGTGTTACAGATACATTTTCTACTGACTTTGTAAATGTCACTGGGAGAGGGGATTTAGCTCAAGTCCCAGTGTAGTGATTAGACTACATGAAGCAGACAAAGTTACAATTAAAACAGATATTCTCCCACAAAGCTCTTATGGTATGCCTGATTAAGAAAGACACTCTTCCCTAAAGCCCGGAGGCTGCCTGTTCAGTCGGGGGAGCTGTTATTGACAGCTATTGAATGATCTACAGTTGTAAAGGTGGAGGAAGCAAGATCGCTTAATGAAGCTGACAAGTTAATCAATGCTGTGTGAAAGACAGAAAGGAACATACATACCATTTTTAGTGCTCTCAACAGATGTGTGTGTACTTTATCAGTGTGGGTGTCTTGCATACTAATAGAGGCAAGCGAATCTTTCCATTTTACATTTTAAGCATTAATATGCTCTTACAAATCAATTTATGAGTGCAACAGCAGAATAAGCTTCAATTCGTACGTCACCCACATGACAAGCAATCAATAGTTAGGAGTGCAAGGTTCAGGGTCGCAGTGTCCTGACAATGCTCCTTTGACCCTCGAGGGATCATGTCACACTGATTTGTAGAAAAGTAAATGAGAGCAAAGGAGAGAGGCAGGAAAAAATGATTAGGTCCGCCTTTAGTGTAAATTGGCTGACGACTACCGACTCTACTTAACAACCAGGACACAACTGGAGTCACAACAAGGGTTCAGCACTGCTGAGCAGATTTTGATGACTTTGATGACCAACCTGTCTGCCCATGGTTTTGTTAAGCACACACCTTTGTGATATAACGCTGTGCAACTTGACATTGCGACAACAAAACAATTTACAGTAGATGGTGACCATATAGATTCGGTGCAACAAACCTCTAGTCTGAACAACACTGGGAGATCTCATTCTATTGCACACAGAAATAAAGCGCAGACGACTGCAGTGCTGTGACTTTGCTGTTGTTGTTTTGGGGTGGAGTAGACGCACTATAATCTAGATCCACTTAATAACTGGGCTTGCTAATCACATAAAACAACAAAGACAGATAAACAGCATTTGTTAGCTGAAAAAGAAAACATTTATTCATGCTAATAAAATTGGTGGTCAAATGTTTAGACAAAATGGAAAATTTTGAGCTCATATTCCACAAATGATCAAAATAGTTTGATTTAGGTGGGGCTTTCTATTTTGTATTTTCCATCTATTTTGTGTAATCATACTATTTACTGAAATGCTCCCTGAATTGCGGTAAGTGACTTTTACCTTCTTGCATCTTGTTTATGATCTAGGAGATATTTGTGTAACCCAAACTTTTCATGTCAAGGACCTTCAAGTACAGATGCTTTAGACCACAAACCCCAATTTGATAAAGGTTTTGCTCCAGGATCTCCCATCTGAGAAGATTTGTATTGTCTATACTCTAGTTAGATAACAGAAGAGAGTAAAACCTCTGACCAGACCAGAATAGTCCTTTCTCTCATTTGGCTGCATACTAATAAATGAGTGAAATTCAATTCATAATTCAAATTCAACTATCTCAAGTACCCCTGGAAGTCCTGGGACCATAGTTTGGAAACCAGTGGTGTGACTAGTGGTCACTGGCATTTCAACCAATCGTGTGTACCAGCGTGTCATTAACATATCCTATTAGAATATTAGTGGGAAGCTCTGCTTTGTTTCTGTAAATAGCTTCTACCTAAGAGTGACCCATACTCACAGTCAATTTAAGCCATGGGTTGAACCTGTTTATATCCCTTGTTAAATCTAGATCTGAGGTGTGAAAGAGTAGTAGTTATTAAAGCTTTATGGGTAAAGTTAAAGGGCTATGAAGGTAGCAACTGAAGTAACAATTGTATATACAGTAGGGATGGGACAGTATGCTTACCTCACGATACGATTTGATACGCGATATGGGGTTCACGATTCGATACAACCATGATACGATGTAATAAATACAAGTTATGTGCAGAATTACGTTTCTTAGCACATTTCTGAGCCACAAATCTTTCTAGCAATGGCACTGGCTTGCTAGAATGTTAACAATTTAAAAAGTGCAAATAATATAATTTGGATGGAGAGCTTGTGAAACTGTGATGGGCAAGCCATCTCATTTGTGATTCCTACAGCAGAATAAAATGTAGCTAATATCGCGATTCATTTTTCTGCCCCACGATACGTATTGTCACATTTTTGCAGTGCAATATATTGAATTTCAATATATTGTCCCATCCCTAATATACAGTATATACTTTATAACAACCTTTTGAATTCATTAACACCCATGTATGTACCAGTATGTGTATCTTGGATTAAATCTCTCCACCGTGTATGTGTGTGTGTTTGTGTGTGTACTACGCTGTCCATCTACACTACACTATGTGTCGGCATGTGTGTGCACTGGGGCGCGAGGGACTATGTCTATGGGGAGAAGCAGAGCAGGACAAGTTGGAGAGAGCAGCAGCCACATAGAACATGGACAGAGCGTTTACCTGGCCCTGCGCTCTGTGGGTACGCCAAGTAGCCGCCTCTTCCACGGGCCCCCCTACCTGAGCCACGCGCTGCTGCTACCGCTGCCGCCGCCACCGGTCCGTATGCCGTCGCTGGGAAGCCTGCAGGCACACACACACACACACACACACACACACACACACACACACACGCACACATCACTTCCTGCACATAGATGAATACATGGCAGAGCTGCAGGAGAATGTTGATACCAGTGCTCTGCTACAGGCGAAAACTACCGCCCAGGGGAACAGGGGCTCATGTCAGAGCTGCGTCTATCAACACACTCTCACAGAACCCACTTTGATATTCCAAACCGACACACACAGAACCAGAAAGGTGGATAGCTCATTGAATATTATGAAGACAATATACAGAGGAGAAATATATATATATATATATATATATATATATCAGTACTGCTACTTCATATATCAGAGTAAGAGAATATGTCAAGAAAATGACTCAAGTAATAGATTAACTCACCAAAAATACTTGTTCCAGTAAAATTTAAGATTGTATGTATGTTAAACTACAACAAATATTATTGGACTACCAGTTTTGGAGGGGTTCATGTGGTCATCGGCCCAGGGTTTGGACATAGCTCCTTTTTATTTCATGTCAACGAAGCTGTAACTTTTTAGGAGTTTTTTAGGAGTTTTACAATGGCAAATGCTACATATCATTGTACGAGCAGACTTGAAAATAGGGTTGCTCTAAAAATTTCTAACTAGTTTCTTTCCAACTGCAAATGCACATATGGATGTATAATTTTCACATTGATAAAGCACAAGGGATTCAATGGCAACTCCTACGGCAACTAACACTCTGTGGTTATCACGCTGAGAAGGTAAGATGAAACACAATCATACAGTAAAAGTTATAAAAATATATTATGTTATTCATCTAGTGTGTTGTGCTGCCAAAAGAATATAATCACCAAAGACTTGCAAGGCTCACAGTGTATGGGCACTGCACCCTATGCCATGAGGTATGCAACCAGAAACATAATTGCCTTCAAGCTAACAAAAGAACGCAAGCTTAGCTGACTTGTATCTTACTGAAAATGTCTGAGGTTATAGGGGTGGAACTTATTTGAATAGAGAAAGAATAAAAATACAGTGCACAGCAGGGTATAGTCTAGAGTGTAAAGATTACAGATCAATAAAAAAAGGCTTTTCAGTACAATACTGCTGCTACCTACAGTAAAAGTTTAAAAGAAAAATCTCACTGTAATTGACAAAATCTGCATGACTCTTTTTTGCATTACACACTGCTATAGAACCCATTCCTTTTTTCCCATTAATCATTATCCTATATCTCTTATCACTGATTTCAAACAATGCATGGTGTATTGTTTGCATGGAGGTACGCAACAATGAAGGGGTAAATAAAATCATGGGTAAGCTAATTATAATCATAAGGCAAATATCCTCATTTTCCCATAAAAACACTCTATATTCATATAACTTGCATCAGACTGATACTAATTAATATGATGTGTACTTCAAAGTTATATCTTCTGAATTTACATTACATCATACTGTACATTCATGTCAGCTAAAAAGGTACGTAAATACTGTTCTGCAAATAAGAAGGTAGGTAAACTGTGCTTAACTGGGTTTGATTTGATTTGATTGATTTGATTGACTTTATTGTCCAGCTCAGTGGAAATTTGTCTTAGTACAAGTACAACAAGAGTACATACATTACGCATAGCACAACACGCCATTAAAACATACAAATATACGACATACAATAGTGCAAATGGGCAGGTAGCAGCATATAGGTTATATAAATAATACCAGAGAGCAAATCTTATAAAATACAAGTGTTCCCTGATACAGTCATTCTGTGTTCAATGCCTGTATGGCATAGGGAATAAAAGACTTCTTGTATATGTTCCGGCTGGCCCTTGGGACCCTGAATCGTCGGCCAGATGGGAGCAGCTCGAGTGTAGTGGATGTGAGGTATCTGCAGTTATATGTTTAGCCTTCCTGTGTACAGCACTGTTTTTGTGACTTGCCAATCACCTTCCCTGCAATGTTAACAATTTGGCCTTCACTAAGTCCCTGTATTATACGAGTGAAGGAAGTGGCTCTGGGGGCGACTGTATCACAGCTTTGGGGGAAAGATGATAGCCACTTCACAGCTGCATAGACATGGATATAGTAGTCCTAGATAATATTGTTGCATTTTGATAAGGAGCACTCCCAATTACTGTAAAGGTTTGTATGGACCAGATTTGGACATTTTAATGCATTTTAATGCATGGAGCAAAGTATTCCACAAACATGTATTTGTTTGTTCAGCTGCTCAGGTGGAAGATATACAGTAGGAACAAACAGCCCCCACAGTCAGACAGAGATATTTGTTTGATGGTTTGTCATTCAGAAGAGATTTCTGCTTAAGTGTCAGCTTATGTGAAGATTGAGCAAGGCTCTCATGCTCCTTTC
Source organism: Centroberyx affinis (assembly GCF_046629955.1). Classification (NCBI taxonomy): domain Eukaryota; kingdom Metazoa; phylum Chordata; class Actinopteri; order Beryciformes; family Berycidae; genus Centroberyx; species Centroberyx affinis. Next base: position 650,119 of record NW_027281435.1, read on the forward strand.
AAAACATTATTCTCATGTAAACATTCACTCCAACATTGAATTTTTCAAGCTTCAAGCGTGATGCTCTAAATCTCAGTGGTAGATCTGTCCAAATTGACGGTTTAAGATATTCTAATGAACGAAAGCCCTTAATACCATGCAAGTATAAATCCTGCTTCTTTGTATCTTAAGGGTCCAGCGTTAGAATTATTTCAACAAATGTCAGCCCAATAATCAGTCTGTAATTAAGCCAATGGAGTATCTGTGAGCTGTAATTACATTGTTGGTCTTAATGAACACAGTAAGGAGAGGTGTCTGACAGAGGCTAGTCCATGCCCAGGGCCTGGGCTCTACTCTCAAACACAGGAATGGCATGTCATTAGTGGTGGTGATGAGATTCCTCACTCTGGCCTCAACACCCTCGCTGCCTAATCAACCCCCTAAAATTATCTCCACAGGAAATGCTTTGCTGACCAGCAAAAATGATCTCCAAATTCCCTCAATTAGATTTATTCTTGTTTCTTTTTAAGCTGAATGTATGTGTTTACGTGTGTGTGTGTTTTCTGTTTCGGCTATGTTGTGGAGACTGTGGTTTAGACATTAGAAAATGGCACAGGACACCCCAGAGGACTATTTTTTGAATGCGGTGGAGGTGAGAGGACCACCAACCGGTGACCTATTTTCTGAGACAGCCTTATACTGCTATTCCACGAAGAGGGGCTCGCACAAAAGGCTGATGAGACAGAGGGAGGGAGGGAGGGAGGGAGGGGAGAGGGCAGGGTCAGATGAGCTGCAGCCAAAGAGAAAAACACATAGCTTTTCATCAGCCGGCTGAGAAGGAGGTAATTCACAACTCTGCCGACACAATGTGAGCATGAATGTGTGTGTTGGGTGTGAGATGCCGTCATGCTGGGACTGTGAGGCAGGTGAAGAAGGGAAAGAAATGCCACTTCCCCCAACTATCAAACAGCTCAGGAGAGAATAAAAGGGCTGAGGCGGCATGGTGACGGCAGAAAAGGAATCCAAACATACGACAAGGCAACAACTAAAATCAGCCCCATTTATGCTACTGCAGTCACACCCCTTCACAAACTGATTCCAACAGCTCATCTGATATTCTCCGCCTCTCTTTAATGTTTCCACAAAAACACAAATCAGCTCTGACGCTATGCTAATGATGGCCATGCACCCCTGCATTTCCACTTACAGTGTCCCCACGGTTGCTGTGCGGAACAGTGTTTCATGCAACTCTCTCTACCTCTTTTTCCCTTTCTCTCTCTCTCTTCCTAAGTGCTGAATCTATCTTCCCCTCCCTGCCATTGTCATGACACCCCCAATAGACCCACTGGCTTGGAAGTTAGTTGCGGGCAAAGTTGTGGCGAGAGATTAACTTTGCAGGATTAGGTGGGTTAATTAATAGATGGCTGCTGCTCATTGTTTTGTGCTCACGCTGTAAGAAGCCACCCAAGAGAAGCGCTGCAGCATTAAATCAATTTCATGGCCCTTTTATTACTGAGGAGATAAAGCCAATATTTAGCTTTCAATTCTTCACAATTATTGGGCCCCTGCTTTGCCACTTGAGTGGCTGCGCTTGGCTGGGGACAAGGACACATCTGTTTATGGGCTGTGGAGGCCCGGGGGCCTTGGTGTCCGGACTCTGGGGAACTGTCCTCAGCTCTCTCCTCAAGCCTGTAGCACAGAAATTCAGCCTTCTTCAGGAGTACACAGAGAAAGAAAGAAAGACGAAACCTGTAGAAGACGAGCATTGTAGCACACGCAACAGACATTTCATCCTCTATGCAAGCAAAAGAATGCAATCTTTTGTATTTTCTCAGTACAAATTCAATAAAAATATTTATATTCACAACTAATACAGCTCTAAATTTCAACAGAAAAAGATGCCTCCTATTTCCAGTGTGAGGTTATTCTTAGCGGTGGTTGTCTACCCCCCAAGCTGAGAGCTGTGAATGAATCTCTCTTCTATATTTAGCCTGGCTGACCCACAGCTCTGTGTGATGTCATAACGCTTGATTTGTGATCCATACATCTCCCATGTCAATATTTACGAATACTTGCAATGCAACAGGGAATTTATGTAACTATCCCTACCTTAGCCAAAGTTGTTTTACTTGCCTAACCTTAACTGTCAGCTAACCTTTTCATGTGCCAAACAGGTGAAAATAGCATGTCCAATTTCTGGTATTGTGGTGAAGCAACAAACTCTTCACATAAATTGTGTCACAACATGTAATCTGCATTTCAGAGATAACCATATCACATAACCACGACATTGTGACAATTTATCTAAACAATTAAACATTCATTGTAGCGAGGTAACCATTTACATTGTGACAACCGAAAAGTGAAATACCAAGATCTGTAGCTACGGTATAACTTGGTAATATTGTCAGGTGGTAGTCTCCATATCCTGACAATGTAATAGGGATGGAACTTTCATCATATACTAGGAATTTGGTTTGCAGACAGTGCTGTCTTAAGTTGTTAAGTTGTGTAAATTTGGTGTGACATCCTCCACACATTTTCCTGTCCTACATGCAATCACTGCAAACTGCCTAACTTCCTCCTTGATGATCTTTTCAAATATTTTCATCACAAGTGATGTGAGGACTACTGACCTAAAAATGTTTAACACCTTGGGATTCCTATTCTTAGCCACAGCGACAACTGTGACATCTTTCCAGAGCCGTGGTACCTTCTGCAGTTGAAGGGACTGCATAAAAAAACAAAGTAGAAAATGGCGACAAGTTGTTCTGCACAGGTCTTAAATAGCTGGACCCAAATACTGTCCGGTCCTGAACTCTGACATTAGTCTGAAAAACTACATTAGCTGTTCAAATTACCTTTGCTTTTTCTTGGATCTCATTTACTTATATTGTAAAGTCATGATAATCATTTGGACAAAGTGTCCAGTTCATCAGCCAGCTGTTACTTACAATTAAAACCATCAAGGTGAATCCCCTTATTGCCTTTTCATGTGACCCAATCATCAGTTTCATCCCATTCCAATCACTTCCTACATTGTTACTTCTAAACCTATTCTCAATTTTCCTGTACCTCAGCTTGGCCTTTTTTTTTATGTCAGACATCAATTCTTTATTTTTTCTCACTGCAAAGCCATCAACATCATTAAAAGCCTAAATCCTTCCCTCTCTCTATTATAAAACCATTGTCTTTCACTCACTGTCACTCATTTACTCTCACCCACCTTAAATCTGATCTTCCTATTGCTGCATTTTTTTTTTTATCTGAGTGACACGCATTCTTTACCAAACATTTCCTCCGATCTGTTTTTTTGCACGTCGCCCTCCAACGCCACAGACTCTGATTTCCATTCTTCAGAAAACGTCACAACGATAAGTCGCAGTATGCATCAATAAGGTCACAGTTATGTCCCGGCACTTTCACATCAGCCTGACTGATGTAAATGTAATCTGTATTGTTCTTGGGCTCAAACTGCCAGCAGCAGTTCACCCATCATGACATGGAGCTCCACAGAGCCACTCATTACAACTATAAGAAAAGTGCAAACTAGTTCAGAAGAGGAGTTCAGCGACAGCTAATACTGGAGGAGCTATGCATCAGGTATATTTTAATGGCTCTGAAAATAAAACGATTAACATTTAATATACTAAGAATAATATTATTAATATTAATATTAATACTGTAATATCAGTAGAATAGTGTAGCATCAAAGCATTGTTTTGATAACCAGATAATTCTACCATCATATTTTGACAACAAGGCTTTCTTTTAGAATAAGACCAGCCTTGAAGGCACTAGAACACTAATCAGCCAGTAAGGAGGGTGGAACTAGCAACGCACTGCGAACTAGCAATGGAGGTAGCATGCTACCACCTGGTCATTTTTGGTGCCAGGTGATGTCACCACCTGTTGTACTCTATAGAGGGTGACATCACCTGGCACCAAAGATCAGCCAATAGCAGAGGGCAATTGCAATCGCATGTTTACAACCATGAGATGGCAGCAAATCCACAAAAGTGGTCTACGGTTTAGTTGCGTATAGGGTCTACCTTAATGAACTGAATTATATTAAGCTAGCTAGCACGCCAACAGTAGAGATGGGTTAGCAGCCAGCAAACTAATTAAAACAAATTGGGTTTTAGCTTGGCATCAAAGAAAGCCAGCAAGACATGATTGATAACAAATAAATCAGACATTCCCAGATATACAAAAAAAAGTACATGCAGAATTGCCTTTCCAGTGGCATTAAATAGTTTTGCCAGCTGGGATGTCAAATCTTTGATTTTCAATATCTCAGCTCAACTCCAAGCTCACGATTTGGCAGGGCGACCTGACTGTTGACCAAAGCATGCAAACAGCTGGCCCTAGCTGTCCTTTTAATTGGGTTTGGTTGTATTTTACTCCCTCTATATGTTGGGTAGTTTATAGAGTCATTCTATAAGCCATAAAAAGATCTGACCAAATCCAAATTCAATGTGAAAAATGTGGAAAAATGGGGGAAATCATACAGGAGGCGCACACTTTTCATGGCACTGTATCTCAATAAGGAGGAAAAGCCTGCAGCAGTGGGGATAAGTCTGTTGATAAGTCGTAGCAGATGTTATAAAGCACTGAAGCACGCTGCCTCCATCTCACAGGAGGAGGGAGGTACACTGGGGGAGACAGAAAACTGACTCCACTTCACATTCCCCTTCATCAATACCCTTTGATAAGATATAGAGAAACAAATAGAAACAAATAAACAGAGAAAAACAAAGCGACAAAAGGGGACAGCCATCTAGGAAGACATCTTTTCATCTCCAGACTGACAAGTGTCCCATTGTAGTCATCCTTCAACACTACTTTGTTGTTGTTGAAAGCAACTCTTGGTTGTTGTTATCAAAGGCATGAATCACAGAGCTGCAGACAGCCAGGTGGCTTTCATATGAACTGCTGCACACATGCTCATGTCTTACCTCGCCTCTGATTGCATTCATGCTTCTGATCAATGGAGACCAACACACAGAGGTTTCCCTCACATAAATACATAGAGTCCAGTGGGAGGGAGAGGGAGAAGAGAGAGAGAGAGAGAGGGGAGGGAGAGAGAGAGAGAGAGAGAGAGAGAGAGAGAGAGAGAGAGACAGAGTATGTAGTGTAATGTGAATGGGCAGATGGTGAGCAGTGCGGTTGTACATTAATAAAATATATGAATGCAAAGAGATCTACAGTAGTATTCCACTTAACCTAAACTAGAGACTACTATTGTAAAAATGAAATGCCAAGAAAATAACAAAAAAGTCTTTGGAGCTACCCTGCTAATGAATTTGTGACAATCTGTCCAGACGACTAAAGATTTAAATTTTTATATCATACTAGTAGTAATACTAGTGAAACTTAAATCAAAAAACTCCCTTTAGCTGTAGTAGAAGGTGCCATTAAAGGAAAACAACTGCAACTGCTTTGAACAGAACTACTGTATATGACAACTCTCTTGGCCAAGGTATTAACGCAGATAGCCAATAAAGCTACTGTTCAACATCATATTCCAACAGCATCAATCAGTTGCTGTAGAATTATGCACTGACATGTTGGTTATCATAACATTTGTAGCTGTTGTCAGCTAGCCTGAAACCATGAGGATTTGCTCAACTGGAGTCATTTATCACATTTCCATAACAATTCATCAACAGCTGCTGCATGGCCCTACCTCAGCAACACATCGGCAGCTGTGTCATGCCAGCCAGTGATAGCCAGAATAAGCCTGGAAGTTAAGGGATTTGCCTTGAAAATAAAAGCCTAAAATGTATTGAGTACCTCAGGTGTGTGTGGCCTCAGTTTAAAATTGTTGGTAATGTTCCAAGTACAGGAGGTACCAGATAAGGCCAACATGTGCAAACACTTTGGCCATCCATCACCATGCCCCTCAACCCCTATACAGCAGGCTTACAGACTTGTCAATTATTGCTTGTTGATGTGATCATATCTGCCTATGAAGGTGCACAGTGTGTATGTGTGTGTGTGTAGGTCTGTTTGTTTGTGTGTGTGTGTGTTTGTGAGAGCACCTTAGTGTCTGCCCCTTAGCCTGAGCAGTGGTTCTTTTTGCCAGAGGCAAAGGTTTCAGTTTGTAATGAAACCATTTGGTACACTGATCCTTTGCCATTAAGACTTCATGGCTTCTGATTTGGGAGAGGGAAAGTCAATTACAGGAATGGAGTGAGCGCAGAGCTCAGCAAAGCCTGGCTTTATGGTGGTAATTGCACACGTATCATATACCTTTGAACACAATGATTAAGCCAGGAGAAATATTTGGTAAAATACCAACTGGGAAACTTCTCAGAAGGAGTTTCTCTGTTCCCTCATGAGCCATAATCATGTATTAAAACCAATTTGACAGACCAAGCTGCAATATTTTAACCACTCCAACAAACAGTCCTTTCAGAAATTAGCTAGTAAAGGGATGTAACTCAAGCAAGATGATACACAAGGCCAGCACACGTTACTTTGGCATTACTACTCTAATGTGATACTTTACTGATCCCTGTAGGGAAGTTCTCTCTTTACTTGCCCCTCTCCTCAGGGAGGTCAGAGGTCAGGCTCAGCTACAGAGCCTGGTAGGCATTCAGTGTCTTGCTCAAGGACACTTCAGCAGGGTGGATGCTCTCAGATGAAGGAGCTCGACCAAGGGCCTTCCAGTGTATGGCATCTTGCTGCACAATACTACAGTAAATAGGGCTGAGAAGTGATATGTTTTTATCAATGCCAATTCCTTAATAATTCCTTCTTAACAATCTGATTCCTTAAAGATTCCCTTACTGGTTTCTTTCTTCTGTAACTAAACTGAATGAAATTCTACTACCAATCCCAAGAATTAGAATGAATAAATAAATATAATTAACTGTTCATACAGTATCATACTTTCTATTACTCACAATAAGTAACTCCAGCCTCTGAAACTGCACACACATCACACAACTGTACACCGTCTGAGTGCCTGTGAGGTTGCGATGTGGCGTAGTGAGCTCAGGAGAAGCAGAGTGTCTTTCACTTCAGTTCTCTGTGACATGGGAGCAGTTTCCCTGTAGCTGATGTGCATAGCAGCATAGCGACAAAGAGGACAAACTAGACTCTTTATCGAAGTGTAGCCACACTTTCGATCTCTTCTTTCTACTCTTTGCTATGCTCGCTCTGCCACTGTGCACTTCAGCTACAAGGAAACTGCTCTTATGCTGCTGAACTGAACTGAACCGAACACGCTCTGCTCACTGCTCACTATGCCTCTCAGTCACCCACACACACACATAGCAGAAGAGGGAGGAATGGAGAGTGAGACAATTAAATAATGAATTCAAAATCACACACTTTGTTCCATTCAAAAAAAAATAATACAAATTGTAAATTGATCAGAATTAAATAAGGCAAACCTGTTTCAGTCCGGTTGGTTCTGGAAACACTGAAACCGGTTTGTCAGTGGTTCCTAATCCCTAATAGCGAGGCAGTTTACAATGGTGACTTAAATAGAGAGAGACAATTTACAATTTCGCATTTGGCAGACGCTCTTATCCAAAGCGACGTACACATGAGATTTTAATACAACACAAGCAAGGTTCTAGTCAGGAGAGAACAACAAGAGTAAGTGCCATAAAGCTAAGTTCTGGTCCAACAGGACATAGGTGCTATGAGGCAGCGCATAGAGGCAATGCATAGAGTGCATAGAGGCAGATAAAGAGTTTTTCTTTTTTTTTGGTTACACAATCCATCAGGTGAGAAGGTGTTCACTAAAGAGCTGGGTCTTTAGCCTTTTCTTAAGATTGAGAAGGACTCTGCGGATCGAATGGAGTTTGGTAACTCGTTCCACCACCGAGGAACCACAGAAGAGAAGAGTCTGGCTAGAGACTTAGGGCCTTGCTGAGGTGGCAGCACCAGGCGCCGTTCCTTGGCAGAGCGTAGTGAGCGGGAGGGAGCGTAGACCTGAATGAGGGAGTTCAGGTAGGTCGGAGCCATTTTGGTTGCTGCTTTGTAGGCGAGCATCAAGGACTTGAACTTGATGCGGGCAGCAACTGGGAGCCAGTGGAGGGATATGAACAGCGCAGTGACATGTGCTCTTTTGGGCTGGTTGAAGACCAGATGCGGCGCCACATTCTGGATCATCTGCAGAGGTTTGAGCGTACATGCCGGGAGCCCTACCAGTAAGGAGTTGCAGTAGTCAAGGCGTGATATTATAAGCGCCTGTACTAGGAATTGTGCTGCATGCTCAGACAGGTAGGGTCTGATCTTCCTGATGTTGTACAGGGCAAATCGGCATGACCGAGCAACAGAAGCCACATGCTCCTTAAAGATTAGTTGGTCATCAATCATGACACCCAAGTTTCTGGCAGACTTTGCGGGAATGAGCTGAGCTGATTCAAGCTGGATACTGATCTGTTGTTGTACTGGGACTGGCTGGGATGACAAGGAGCTCAGTCTTTGACAGGTTCAGCTCAAGGTGGCGTTCCTTCATCCATGCCGAGATATCGGCGAGGCATGCCGATATCCGTGCCGAGACTGTGGGGTCGTCTGGCGGGAACGATAGGAGGATCTGAGTATCGTCAGCATATGAATGGTATGAGAAGCCATGTGAGTGGATGACTGCACCAAGTGAGGTGGTGTATATTGAAAAGAGAAGGGGTCCAAGCACTGACCCTTGAGGTACCCCTGTGGACAAGCAGTGGGATTTAGACACTTCCCCTCTCCAAGACACTTTGAAGGATCTCCCTGAGAGGTAGGACTCAAACCAGCAGAGAGCAGATCCTGAGAAGCCAAGCTCAGCGAGTGTGGAGAGGAGGATTAGGTGGTTAACCGTGTCAAAGCAGCCGATAGGTCAAGTAAAATTAGAACAGAGGACTGACCGGCAGCTCTAGCTGATCGCAGTGTTTCCACTACAGACAAGAGTGCAGTCTCGGTAGAGTGTCCGCGTTTGAAGCCAGATTGGTTAGGATCATACAGGTTGTTCTCAGAAAGGAATTCAGAGACTTGATTAAAGACTGTGGACTCAAGTGTCTTGGAAAGGAAGGTGAGGAGTGAAACCGGCCTGTAATTTTCAACCTGAGATGGGTTGAGTGTAGACAGACAGACAGAGAGGGTACAGAGATGTCTGACCTTGCATTGGTGCTTATGTAATGGTCTGCTTCAGTACATTTAACTGTGGAGCTCCTTTCCAACCCAGGATCAGCAAAGGCAACATGTCTCTGCAGTCCTATCTGGTCTGGCATCAGGTCTGACACTCAGAGAGTATTAAGGGGTCCAGTGAGCTCCTAGTGAATCAGTTGTTATGACCCTGCCTGTGTGTTCCCCCTGGAGCCAATCATATTAATTAGACTAGACTACCTAAGCCTCCTCTCATTAGTGTCCAAGTAAACAGCCTTAATTTTTTATGCATTTTAATGCCCGTCTCCCAGTGTTGAGGGTGGTGATGGAGGAGATGGAAGAATGATGAAGGGGGGTAATTTGAGATTTGCTGAAATGAAAGTGGCCGCATTAAGTGTCGTTTCACCATCCAAGTTCAAATCTGTGTGTTTGTGTGAATTTGTATCTGTGAGTGCCCCCCCCCCAAAAAAAAATAAAACCTGTAATATTGACTTGAACTTGCAACAATGATCAATTTTAAATGACAATTCAAATGCCAAATGTATGAATACAGGCTCCAGCATACATAAACCAGAGTAGAGGTTAATTATGTTTCAGCAGGCTGCAGCACACTCCACAATCCCCTTAAATTTTAAACACTCACACACACACACACACACACACACACACACACACACACACACACGCGTGCAACAACAATAATAATATGCATTGCAGACATAATTTCCTGAAGATGATTTTGTGGCCTACTTGAAGCAACTGACGACCTCATTTTATCTTAGCCAACTCTGTGCAATGACTAAACTTACTCAAACTAGCACTGCTCTGGGTAGCAGGGGGTAAGTGGGGTAAAACAGTGCACTACTCACTTCCAAAAATAGCACTACAACACTGGCTGCTGCTGTTTACAAGAGCCAAAGCCAATGTATCCATGTGAAGTAGAGGTATGCAGAGGGCTGTGTGCTATGTTAATGTGTGTACATATGTGTATGCGTGTGTGTGTGTGTGTGTGTGTGTTTGCGTATGTATGTCCACTCACTAGGGGAAAGAGTGGCTGAGAGCTACTGGAGAGCTATTAGCACAGACCGCAGGAGGGAGGGATGGAGGGATGGAGGGAAGGGAGGAGGCAGCTGGGTAAAGGCCCAGCAAGAACCGTACTTGCTGGGCCTGGAGCTCTTAAACAGTGGGTGGCATCAAAACAACAGTCAGTAGACACAGGGCATAGACTCTTAGACACACATCCTCTGCCTTCCTCCATGTCTCTGCTCCTCTCTTTTCTCCTCCTGGTCTCCAGTGGCGTCCAGAGGTGGCAGCCATATACGAGGGAGGGCAGCTCAAGTTCCATTTCCAGACCAGCAGCTCAATAGTCAAGACATAATGAGCTTTAGCGTTGCCACTCTGCCTGTTACAGCAGCTCATCTTCCCCACCACAGGCACCGAGACTCTGGGCTCCATGGTGGGCTGTTTGCTTGCTTGGATGTGTGTGTGTGGACCTGTCTGCTGCTCCTAGGGTGAGTTAAGACTTGGGCAAATGAGCTGAGTCTCCTCTTCAAGTTTCAGGACAAAGCCAGCCTTACAGCGCTGCCTGTGTCACAGCGCAAGAGCTAGTCATGCACAGACAGGTGCTCACGCACCCGGGGAGGCACACGTGCATGTGCATGTGACTTGACTTGCACATGTGAACCCGCACACAGACACACACACATGCTGCACCTACATAGGAAAATAAAAGCAAAACAACAAACAATAATAGACAAAACCACTGAGACTCCTGTGAAGGGGCACAGTGGTGGAGGGCTGCTATATTCCCACCTGTTGAATCCATCCAATGCCTCTTTTCCATATCCAGGCACATACAGCCGACAGTGTCTCTCTGAGAGCAAAGCACAGATCAGATTTAATGGAGAACAGAGCTGATCTGGGAGCAGTCTTTCTCTGTGACTACACACGTAGAACTAGACAGGGCGTGACATACAGTGCTGTCCACTGACGTCAGAGCAGCACACTCACTGCTGTCACTGGGAACAGAGTCATGGCCTGGGGAGCTCAGCGAGTCTGTGTATGTGTGATGGTGTGTGTGTGTGTGCGATGGTGTGTGTGTGTGTGTGTGTGTGTGTGTGTGTGCACAGTGGGCATGGCTGTGGAGGCACTGAGTCACAGACGACGACAGGAGAGCAGAGAGAGGCCCCTGGTAAGTCCCTCCACCTCCGCCCCTTTCACTTCATACACAGCTTTGCAAAGTCTTTGTATGAATGTGTCAAATCTGTGCCTGTGTGTGTGTGCAAGTGTGTGAGAGAAGGAAGCGTTGTATGAGTGTGTGCATGGTTGTTCAAGTGTATGTGATCACGACGCTCCTCGTCAGGCCCTATTTTAAGGCCTGTGACTCATGGAGGGCCCCGGCCTCCACAGGCCCATTGGGCTAATGATCAGCCTTGGCAATTAAAGCCAATCTGTGAGTCAGTGTGGCATCAGGAGGGCCATCTGCTTCCAGCCCTGTAGCACTCACTCTGGCCTGTGGGACCACTTGCTGGGGTCACAGCTCACCCAGTTTGTAGAGAGACGGTCACAGGATCTAAAGAACAATCTGCTGTGTAACTCTAATTCAATTGAAACCAGCTCTACTAATAGAGCTATTCTGTGTGCCACTGCTACTTCTCATGAGCGCAGGAAAAATAATAAACAATGGGATCTGTCATATGGAGCGCATTACTATGTTGCAGACACCCACAACTCATAGGTCAACACCTCACCAGCCTCTTTCCTGCTCAGGCCAACTTTTCTTCCACCTGATCCAGCACAGCAGCCAAAAAGAGGGGCAAACTATGGATTGAAATGGGATATTTATACTAGTGTAGCAGACACAGTGTTAAAGATATAGTGTCTGATCACCCAGAGAGTTGTGGACCTGCTGATGATGGCTGGGCTTGGCTTGCCAAACTGCATTATCATCTACACAGGAATTAATGAACTATGGTCTGGAAGGAGAGAGTGTCTGGCTCACTCAACAGAATGGTTCAGAAGGCCTCCTCCACACGTCAAACAGTTGGATCCTGGACTCTAGACTTTAATCTTGACTCTATCCAAAAGGTGAATGCTTGACTCTCATGACTGTACCATTGAGCAAAGTGTTTACATGGCACAACACACTACCCTGGACTTGACTGTCTCTAAGACAATGTCCACTTATACAAGAAGGAATAAAAGGTGTTCATTTTTACCAAGACCTTAAGGGACAGACCATCTCCTGTAGGAAGTCCAGACCAGCCCATTCTCCACCAAGACCTCATAGATCTACAGACAGGATGCCCCTGAACACCCAAGCCTTGGTCACAGCACAGCCAACATACTTTATGTACACTGGACCACCAATCTAGCAAAGGTTGCCTCAGTTTTAAAACTTCAAAACTCTTTAGTCCACGCCAGCACCTTTTCATCCCCCAGCAACAGACCCTCCGCTGTAGGGGCTAAATCCTGGGAGGCTGCGTTATGCTTTGACTGTGAAAGGTGTTTCGGGGCCGTGCCCTGAAGTGACCTCAGTGGTATTTATCATATGCTTGGTTGGCTCTGCCCCTGTTTTATGGTGTTTTATGGGGGCATGCAACCCTCAGTAGCAGTCACTATCATATTCAATGCACAGGTCAGCAGCTCTCTATCCCTATATCCCACTTGCTGAGAGGACAGCTGCTCCCTGTCCCTTTGTATCCTTTGTTTGGAGGACAGCATCCTCCTATCCTCCATATATCCTACTGCTTTCTATGCTGATAGGGTATCATATCCATTTTTCATTTGACCCCATGCGGAACGGACATGCACCCTTCTTTCCCTCTGACTCTAATTGCATAGGGCAGCATGCACGTTCACCAGCTCCTCGTAAATGGTCTATGCCAAGCCACATGATTGTCCACAAAGACAGAGAGCAGTATCCCAATCCATAACCCTCCACCTGTCACTCTATACCTCTTATCCAAGGAGGACAATGTATACCACCGCTGTCAAATAAAAAAAACAAAAAACAAAAACAAACTTAACTCTTAAGTTTGCTCCATACTAAATTAATAAACAAATCAATTCTCAAGTGGGATTAACAATTTATCCGCTGGTAGTGTTGACTTTTTAATGCAATTTTGTAATGTTAACATAAACTTGAGGAATGAATTATGAATTATGAAGAATATAAACTCTTGACTCTTGAAGCTCTTCCTCTAAATGTTTTTCACCAGCAGAGTACAGAGTTACCTGATCATGGTGCTGGGAGTGGCTGTCATTCTTGGAAAAGATTTTATGTTGTGTTATTTGGGATTTCACCTCATCTAAATCGATTTTATTTTTCCCACGTTGCAAGACATGGGCATCAGGAGCCAAATTCAAGTCAGTCAAGCCAGTGCTCTCTCATCTCGTATTGAGTGATGCTCGCTTGCCCAGGGTTACAGTCTTGCTAATGAGTGTAAGCTTTGCAACTGCAGTGGCTAATCTGTGCGTGCAGGTTACAGTACTTTTGTTAAAACTACATTGAGCCAGCAAAGCAGTTTTGCGTTAACAGGTTTGAAATTTTGGGAAATGCTAATGAAACACTTTGGCAAATAGGCTACTATGTTATGATACTCATGCATAAATTTGTATAGCAATGCCCAAATGGCTAAAATATCTATATTTGATGAGGCACAATTATGGTCCATGAGAATAAATATGAATGGCATAAAATAATGTATTACATCACACAGGCAATTTATAATTGAACACTTTTTCACCATTAATCTAAGTTCATGTTTTGGGGATCACAGTTCAAACTGGCAATGGGGATTTTAATGGCAAAAGGCGCTAAGCAACAATTTTCTGAAGGTTGGCTCTTTTGGATTTTTTCCATAGAAAGAGATATGGGAACAGAAAGTTATGATAATGACTTGGAGCATTTTAAGTGCACTTTGGAGGCACTGGAAGCTATGTGCTAAATCCATATCAATTATAAGTTTCTGAGGAGTATTTTTTCAAGAATTAAAGCACCTAAATTGAAAAGTACACACAGTATAAGTTTGTTTCTTTGCATATCCCTTTGAGACAAACATAAAGGTATGCATTTGACCAGAAGGACAATTCAACAAGGACGGGCATACTGGTCATTATGGCAGTCGAACCTATCATCTTCCGGATATGGGACTGTCTCTCGCCCTACCAGGCCACCCTGCAGGTGTTCATATTCAGCAGCACCAGAGGCTGAGGAATCCAAAATCACCTGCTGGGCCGAGTCCTGTTTACATCCACACAGGAGGAGAAAGACACTCCATGCCGATTTAAGGCTTTTGAAATTTCATTTTCTGTCGCTTAGGTATGATGGAGTGTGCTGTTTAGTCTCAGGGACTGTTGGTGGAGGTGGAGATATGGAGGGATGGAGGCTACCACAGTGCTATCCCACACATCTTATCTGCCGAGAAAACACATCTGACACAGCTGATGCGTGTGACAAGAGAAGGATGTGGTGACGAGACATGAAAAACAGACGGAAAAACCCACCCACCAGCCACCACAAACCTTACCTAACACTGCACACACAGTGATAATTATTATGTGCATGAGAAAGAGAGAAAAATGTGTATGTGTATGTGTTTTCTGTTAGCAGTAACTGCAGCAAATGACATTTTTTTTAATAAACAGCCGGGATAGTTTAGCTTTGAGTGTTAACCTGACTCCCCTCTACTGCCCCCAAAACCTTCCACCCCTCTGTCCTTACTGTACCCTTGCTGCACTTGCCACTGCCCTCTCCTCTCCTTAATCATTCCTTCCCTCCATCCTTTCTCTACTTAAGAGACTGACTCACTGGACCTGAATTGCTGTTTGTCTGTCATGACATCTGGGGTAGCTGGATGACTGAGTGCTATGTCTCTCTCTCTCTCTCTCTCTCTCTCCCTCTCTCTCTCTCCCCTGATGGGACCCCTCTAACATCTTCATTCCTAGTTTTTCAGTGTAGCATAATGACCTCCTAGTAGCAGCCCTAATGGAGCCATAATGGTCATTTATGCCAGGGGAGGCTCAGAGGGCACGGCTGTGGAGGCAGGGAGTCACAGAGGAAGACAGGAGAGCAGAGAGAAGCTCCTGGTAAAGTCCCTCCACCTACAGCCTTTCCCTTCATGCACAGCTGCTGAAACTGAGTCTTTGTATGAATATGGCAATCTTGAGTGTGTGTGTGTGTCTGTGCAACTGTGGATGTATGCGTACATTACTAGCTGACAATAGACTGTACTGTATGAATGTATGAGGGGTGTATCCCTTCTATTAATGTTCCCTTCTACAGCTTAGTCACATCCCTGACTTGTCTACAGTTTACGTATGCACACTACCATTTTCCATCCTCTTTCCTCATCAACTTTAGCTGCCACAACTTTGCTATTGTGATGGATATACTGCTCTTTTTATTTCTAGCCATATGCATTTTAACATGACGGCTTTTAACACTACATTCTTAGCTTATGGTTATCTTAAAAAACACCATAAGACTAGAATTCAACAAACTCTAAGGCCCTGATCACACAGGACGCTTCTTTGGAATCGCCTTCACCCTTTTTTCAGTTATTTTGATGGTCTGGTCGAGTCAGGTGTGTGTCTCCTCCAAACTTGGCGCCTCACGCTTTGGACGTGGTTTTTGGACATTCCCCTGGGCACGCCAAGTTGGAAATAGCCATGCTGGGCGTTACATCAATGTCACACAGAGAAACAATTGCTTGGAGGGAAGTAACCATCCTCTTACAGTTTCCCCGGTGAGTAACATTACTTTAGCTACATCATCTGTTTTCAGAATGGGCTCCTCATGCTTTTCTTAAAGAGCATACAGAGCAATTCCTTACTTTCTCTTGTCCATTTTTATTTTCAACTTTATCATTTAGCTAACCCTAATTAGACTGTTGCATAGCAAGAATAATGTACGCTCCTGCTCTCTCACAGCTGTGCGTTGCTCTGCTTTGCATAGAAAGTCAATGAAAAGAGGGCACCGGAGTGAGATGTATGCAACTTTGCTGTAGGTGGCACAAATTGAGGAACAAGCATTTGCTCAAGTTGCAAATTTTTCAACTTAAGCGAGAAATGTGTCTGATGCAGTAAAGTGAAAGCCAAACAGCTTCAAGCAGATGAGATGAATACCTCACTCCCGTCACCAAAGACTGCCACTGGTTACCCATTAATGATCGCAATCCAGGCAAGGATCATAATTTCAATAACACTAAAGAATTTTCCTTTCTACAGCTGAGATTCTAGAAAATGTTCCAATTCTTCTCTTTTGAAGGTATCTGAAAATCAACACTCCCTTTGACTGTGAGGTCCCTTTGTGCCTCATTTTACTTCAAAGGTACATTTTTCAACAGTAACCTCAACTCTGGGTAACTTACTTATACAGTACATTTGTCTTCTCTGACATGATCATATTTAAAGAATATCTGAGGCTATTTGGCTTTATGGGGGAGGTGGGGTCAAGGGTGAATCTGTTTCAAAATGTTGAAAGGTGTGGTTATACTTGGGGAGTGCAGTTGTATCAGCTATGTATAAGATGAGAGGGTGTGCAAGGGATTGTTAGTAAAAGAAAGGATAATACTCAGTTCAAAGGGGGTTGGTTCAGGCATTGACAATGAAGGTGGAGCGTCAACTCAAGATAAAAGTGTAGAATATCTTTTAGTGGATTTATTTTCTTTCAAAACCACATGATGACAGCAGATGAACATCACAAGTCCAAGTCCAAGGGAATGGTGTTTTTAGGGTTGACGGTGGTATCACTCCTCGTACAAGTGCCAGGTGTCTTCATCTTATAAACAGTAGGTACGTTTCCATGCAAACACAAATAAAACGGCAACGCTCATGTGTCACATGTCACTGTATTGCTGCATGAATATATTACAGCCTCTTCTGCTTTCAGTTGACAGTGACAATACTACTGCTTGCATCAAAGTCCTCTATGTGTATCAACACAATCTGACAAAATGTTCTGATATCTGTTGTCTGGCACTGAGGTGACTGTAGGTTGGATCTCATTGTGTCACAAGTCTCTCTGAATAAACTAACCCTCCTAACAAATAAATATATGTAAACCTGGGTTATTGGAGGTTATTGAAATTATGTTAAATATTCCCAGTAACCGGAGCCTTGCACTTGTAACTGTACCCACTGTCACAGAAGAGAGCCATTACTTTGTGTTTAATATTTAAGGTAACAGGTTTTGCAGCTCTAACCTATAAAAACATATCTTATTCTTGGTGTGTTGTTGATCACTAGAACTCCTTACCATTTGTAATATTGCAATAAATAAACAACAAACATATAGTTGGTCTTCTTGTTCGTTGCTAAGTTCAGCAGCTCTACAACTGGAGTGTGCAGCATAGTACTTTGAATGTTAACTCTTAGTTAAAGCATGATGCTAAAACGATGGCACCACACGGTAAACGCTGTGTAATTACAGCAGTGCATATGAAATGCAGCTTGGGCAATCTCCTTGGGATATAAAAAAAACAGTGCTGAGCACATTCTTTCATCAAATCCTTCATTCCTCCCTCAATTATTAATCTTTTCCTTTAGGGAATCATAAAACCCGCCTATGGATTCATTCTTAAAACACTGAACATGGGATAAAGACGCTGCATAAAAGAAACGGCTCATAAACACAACATCGCTCCAGAAAGATTATAACTATTGTGAACAATTTGATTGCTATCCTCCAACAGCAAAGAGGCTATTTGTAGAAAAATTGCTTTATATTTCAAAAGGTATATGACTGAATCCATAACTATTATGGTATTCACTAAACTGGGTGACAGCTACTTACAGTAAACCAGAAGCACGTGGCCTGATTGTCAGTCTAAAGGTATGACACTGTCCCATACTCCTTACATTCCTATATCCCATATTTCTGCCCTGTCACGCCTCATCCTCAAAACGTAGATAATATACTGGCTGCATTATTGTCCTGCAATTAAGTTGGTCATCATCTTTGTTTTTATCTCCTCTCACATTATGAAGTGAATAAAACATTTATGAGTGCTTTTGATGAGTCAGGAAAAAGAACAGGTAACTCTGTGTTACTTGGCTGTGGGGCTTTTGCACTCTGCTGACCTTCACAGTAGCTGCACCTAGTTGTGCCACAGAGGCATTTGGTGAAGTTAAGGCTTCTTTTCTGAGTCAGGATTTGGAGTGGATCATTTCTTGAGATTTGAAGATCATGCCACTTAACTGTGTATTTATACTGTACACCTTCTGTACATCATAGGTAGGGTTGTTTCATAAGACTTGGCCACTTAGCAGTAGTTGCTAAGTGTATGTTATTTCACCGCCAGGAATAGTTTTAACTGGCAGTTTAAATACAGTACTATTATGTTTCATTCATGCAATGCTCAATAATACAAGGCAGGTCAATCTGATTTGCATGAACAGGATTAATAATATTTGAGGGCCTCTAAGTGTATTAAAGGTTGCTGATATCTGTGCTATGCTGGATTACTTTTTTAAGCATCAGGTCTTACAAAGACAGACACAGAAATATATGCTACTGTTACTCAATGCACTTGGTGATTCATTTTGGGGTGCTAAGGTGTCAGATGCTGTTTGACACCCATTGTGTCAGTATCTCCTTTGAGTCTATCCAGCTGTGCTATATGCCGCCTCTTAACATGCGTAAATCTTAGACAGATTCAGTTTTTGTTTAGGTTATGCATATTTTATTGCTATGTGTTAAATACTGTTCTGTACTTGACCTCAGTTTCAGTTTGAGGCATGACAGCTTTGTTTGTTTTGAGGTGAGATATTTCTTCTCTTCTTTCTGTGTTTTTCTCATAGTGTTTTATTACTTTATTCAGTGCTTCATCACTGTGTTTTCTGTCAACAGTGGAACTTTGAGGTTTTATTGGGTGTTAAAGAAAACCCCTACAACCTGCTGGGTCCCTTCCAGTTATTTATAAGCATGTTTGATTAAGTATTTCAGAGTGGTTGTGTACAGTGAGAAAAAGCCTTTGATCTTAAATGGAGGATGCTTCCCACATCTCGGTAAGGAAGGACACTAGTCAATATTTGGCCTGAGGTTATTTAATTTGGACAAGGAGTTTGATTCATACATTAAAAAATCCAATTACCCTGTCAAGAGTAGAGCAAGCCCAGAGGATGCTGTTTTAATCATACAGCTTTATCACACTCTTTAAATTGAGTTTAACATAGACAGCATCATACATTAAGCCTTGGGGAAGGTGATGTGCCTTTAATTTGTCATAAACAGTAAACATTTTAAAAATCCATGTTTAACCAGGATTTCATTTACAGAGCAGGGATAAATACTGATCCTCCCTTTCCTTTTCAAACTCGCCCCTCTCCCCCTGTTGCATCCCAGTTACCATCTTGTTAGAATTTTTCCTACAGAAGATTAAGGCTGGATTCATACTCCAGAAGGAAGAGATTTGTCTGAGGAAACAGAACATTTGCTGCTTCTTTTTGGGCGATGCTATATACCATTTTGGGTATGTACTCCCTATATTGTTCTAGTCTTCTGATGAACCCAGTGCCTCTTGTTTTCAATGATTTGCCGTTCACACCTACCATTCATATCAATTCCAGCCTGTCAATTCAGTTATCAGGGAAACAGGGTCAGTCTATTCTTGAATTATACCCATTTTTCTAGTAAATGAACAAACAACAAAATGCTCAATTCACCCATCCTGTAGACTACTCATATTCACCCATGCTGAAGGGAGTGAACGTTATTCCCTTTCTTCCCACGAATGACGTTGTGGTCAAGTATAAATCTAGCATATGTCTGATCTGCAGGTGGCAACAGCTGGACCCCCCTCTGTTACTATTCCTGACTCTATTTCACAAAGCTATTACAGAGATCTGAGCTGCTGTCAGATATTTCCCATTCCGTCTTATCAGTGGCAGGACTGATGTCTGGCAAGGCAAACAAAGTGTGTGTAAAGTCCTTAAATAAAGCATGAAATCGACGGGATGCCTGCCTAAGTGAGGCAACACAGGCCGCCTTGCTGCAGACAGGTACAGCTGCTCACCTCCAGACTGCATACCTCCCATTTGGACTCCCATTTCAGCGCCCAGCAATCTGAGTCAACACTTTTAACACAGAAAATGACTTAATTCATTTTCCATTATAAAAAGCACATTAAAAAAATGGAATTCAAATCTGCCTACACAAAGTAGTACTTATTTTTCTGCTTCTTCACAGATGGATTTGCATATATTGGGCCACGATCGACTGAGAACCTGAAAATACTCCCTCCATTTTAGACATTTGGTCATGGTAGTGTTCAAGTATGGGATAAAAAGGAGTAAGCAATTTACTTCACTGTACGTCAGCTTTCAGCAGCTGGTTCAGAAATCCAGACACGCAACACACTTATAACCCTGCAGATTATCTGGTGACTGACGCGTATATTCATGACTGTTCGTGTGTGTCTATGTGCGTGCGAGTGTGTGTGTGTGTGTGTGTGAGTGTGAGTGTGCTTGAGTGTGCATAACAAAATTAGCTCTAAGACTGACATTTCAAGGAAGTTCTTTGACTCACCAGGAAACTGGTAGCTGTAGCTAGGTGCGAATCCAGTGTATCCACGCCCATACGTTGCCACAATGTTGGGGTAACCTTTGAAAACAAAGGGAAAGGAAATCATTGGAATAGGCATCACTTTGTTCAAGGTGGTTAGGTTTTCAAGGTGCAAAACATAACCACAGAGTATAGATTGGATTGGATATGATGTATAGATTATGTATAGATATGTGTTACCAATATAGCGTGCACACACCTCCCACATAATCACATAGTCACCCACATACCTATGAATAGTTCTATTCCAACATGCTATATATACACTTTGGAAATCAAATCTTTACCTGAAGTTCATCACTGACTATCTCTAAAACTGTAGGGGATCCAGACTGTAAATGATGATTTTCTTTTATTTTCGTGTCATGCACACAAACTGCCCAACCATCATGGGTTTACAAGACACCAAAAAAGTAAAAGTGTTATCACTGTGTCAAACAAGGACTTGTGTTACCTGCTTTCCTTTGAAAACTATGATAATCCATTTTAAATTGTTTCCCCAGAGTAGGTATCATTTTTAGAAAACTGTGGGTATCTCATTTTGAAGCAAAACTCCTCATATACAAAAGCTTGTATGGGTGTCAGTGGCTCTAGGCAAGATTTGCTCCATGCTACAAAGCTCAAAAAGAGGCAACACACCACCCTGCCCTCCTTTCTCTCCAATCCCCATCAATGGTTACTGGTCACAGTCACAATAACCTCTTCTCCTGATCTGTTGCATTATGATTATGATATGCTGTGTGATTAAAATGAAGGAAGGCAGACCTGTTGATTTCATTTGTTAATATTACAAAGTTGCTAATATTTTACACAAACTTTATAATTTAAAACACATTATACTCCTTTCCCTGAAAGATGGGCGAGTGACACAGATTGAATGATGACATGGATGAAGTGTCTCATTACATTATAACACATTTAAGAGACCTGGACAAGAGCTTCAGTATCGCTACATAACACATTCATGAATATTGATTCTATCCACATGTCATCTTTGATTAGGGTTTGGTTGGAGCCCAAAAACACTAGCAAGCTCTAGACAAACTGCACTGCTATTGGCTCTTAACTGTCTAATTCTTTATGGCCCGGCGTAACGACACTTCACAGCAGGTGCCTTGCAATGATATAGTGATCAACAATGTCTGTTTATGGTCTGTGCATTTTAATCATGGCAGAGAGGTTAAAGCTGAAATATAGCTAGATGCAATTTATGTAAACCCCTTGCTGTGGGCAAGGGGTTGATGGCAGCAATCTCACGAAACACTTGCAACTCCAGCATGGCATTAATTTGAAGCTGTGCAGTGTTTTCGACTGCTGGAGCAAAGTTTCTGCTGGATGCCGATGCACAGCAAGCTGTCCTTTATGGGTAGAACGCATCTTTAAACAATCAGACTACATAGCTGAAACTACCCATTGTATAAAAATGTGTTAGATATGGAGAGACCCATCTTGTGAACGCAGACCTCTGGAACAAACTAGTGCTATAAATTGAAGATGATTTTGTGAGTAATTAAGGTAAAATGCAATCACATCTATTTAATAGGTATGATGAGCGTGGGGCGGCTTAAAGAACTTGCTGAGGATGGTAAACGTGACTAAGAAGTGGCATCTGCAAGCCAAAGTCCTTGTGGATGGCCCAGGCCTGTGTGGAAGGTGCACAATCCCTGGGTGGATGGAGAGGTGCATTGCGGCCTGCGGAGGGCCCAGTGTCATTACAAAGTTAAGCACAGCAGATGTATTGTTCATCTGCTGTCATGATTCTTATTACAACCACAGACCCACCAGTTAATTAGCTGGACAGTTTTCAGACAGAAGCAGCTGTGGGCAACATATTGAGAAACAGGGTGTGAGGTAGCAGGCAGCTAGGAAGTAGGATACAGACAAAACAAGATATCTGAGAAGAGTGGGTGGGTGAGTGAGTGAGCCTGAGAGTGAGTCAGTGAGAATTTGAGTACCATCAAAGGTAATATAAACATAATTAACCCTCTAATTAGAGTATATGTCTCAGCCTTTATCTGTTCTCCTCAAGCTATTATTACCTCCAGCCATAAGTCTGGACTGAATTAGCCAATAAGAGGAAGTCCTTTAGGCCAGGAATGAATCACCGGAGCCCACCTTGATAAGTCTTTTTTCATAGTGTGTAAGCTAAACCTCAGAAACTGACCTCAGAAACCTGTTTCAGGCTTAAATATCCTGCCGGTTCCCATTAGCTATCTACTGGCCTGATGAACTGGCTACCTACACATTACCCTCTGAATGTCTAGATTGTTAATTTCGGGCTGCATATGCCTGTGGACATTACAGATTAATGGTGCTTTCTTGGAGAGATAAAATACAACTAGAGGAGATATTTCTCATTTCTAACTGGTACAATTAACTGTACAATGCATATACTATAGCACATCCCAGTTCTACAGCAAGTATTGTAACTAACCATGTGTTGCAGTGTAGCTTCCGGCATCCCAAGACATTGTAAATATATCTGATTCCCATTTAGACACTTCCTCAGCCCGGGAATTGTGTGTGCACTTGTATGCATGTGAAAAGTGTCTAGAGTGTGAATACAACAAAAATGTGCTTTGCATGCATGCGTGTGTGAGTGCGTGTGCGTGTGTGTGTGTGTGGGTGGGGGTGTGTGTATATGCTCTGTATGCCTCAGAGCCTGCGCCAGCTGGAATCAGAAAGGTTGACCTTGGTAATAAATATCTAATCAGTGTTTGCTGTCCATGAAAAAGTTCGATTTATTCCTGACCCAATGAGAAAATGCCTCTCCCAGGCCCTTTCCCCTCTCTTGCAGGCAGAAGGAACGGGAACTTAGAGAGGCGGTGAGGGGAACCTCGACCTGGTATGGATGAGGTAGGATGGAAAAAAAAATCTCTATCAGGGGCTGATGAGAAGTTATCACTAGGACTCTATGTCTACAGATGGATGGCTATCACAAATCCCCCCTTTGTTTGGTCTGCAAAGGGCTGTGATATGAGACAATGGAGAGCAGATTTGACCACAAAATATAGGATATTATGTGTTTGAGGCTGTCATAATGTCAAACAGAATAAATGCACCAAACCAACATTGTCAGCTTAGGTTCTGTAGCTCCTCACACTCCCTCATTTCAAAATTTCCTGAAATGGTGAAACCACTTTCCTAGTCTAATTTATTGCAGTACAATGGGTGTCACATTACTAAAGAGAAGTATTTGCAGCTGTGTGTGTTGAGTGTCTAAGTAGACAGCTATAGAGAAAAGATGAAAGTGTTGCGACAGTGGAGTGAAATACATCCTAACTTAAGCTACTATCTCAAGCTACTCACTCATGAAATTCTCATTTACATTCAAAAAGATGTATACTGGGGTAGACACTGTCAGCTATTGATCTGTTATGTATATATATATATATATATACACACACACACATATATATTTGCTTGCATGTCATTGGGGCCACTAGCTATGGACTTCAAAGGAGAGGAGCACTGAACCAAGGGTGCTATCCCCCTCAAACACATTCATAGGGAGACCACATATGCATACACAGACACACACCAAAAATATAACATGAATATATGTATGTGCACATGTACACATATTTTGAAACGAGAGGGTGGGAGAAAAGAAAAAGAGATGACAGAAGAAAGAGAGTGTGTCGGGGGGAGGAAAGGAAAGGAGAACCTGCTGTCTCTGCTGCCATTTCAGTAAATAAAGCCTGCCATTGTGCCTGGCCTGGTGGCGGCCTCTTAGCGCTCTTATTTGCCTTATTAATATGCATGCTAATGTACCTATTTTATGGCTCAACAGTTCTGATTCACTTTAAAATCAATTATCCATCTGGTACACCCATACCTCGCCCAGGCTCAAATGTGTATTAATTTCAGCAAACATACATCGGGCACAACACAATAAAGATAAATGCCTCGATTAGAGGCAGTAAACAAAGGAGCTAGGGATGGCTTTAATGAGATTTGGCACAAAAGAAGCTTACACTTTCTTAAATAATGAGCCTAGGGTCCCTTTTTCCAAATGCAAATTATATAAAGGAATGTTTCGCTGTCCTTGTTCCAATTTCATTTAGATAAGAGTGTCTCCAAACAAGTTGGCTGTTAATATTCTCACATGAGCACATCACTGCCTTTCTGCCTGCCTTCTCCCAATGGAGGGAGAGAGTGCTCTCCTCTACGCAGACACATTAGTCTGTAATAAGTTCTGAAAAGTTCACTGTGCTTGTTAAATACTTCTAACAGATGAGATGGAACTGGGAACGACTTAGATAGAGCTGACAGAGGCACTTGGCCAGTCTTACCAACACTTTTACCACAAACAATTATATAATCAGTCTCATGGAAAGGTCAGCCCTGCCATAACCCTGATAGTTTATGCAACTGAGGAGATAAATAGATAGATAGATAGACAGAGAGAAAGAGAGGGGGGGGGGGGGGGATTTACACAGAACAGAGGAGAGAGTGTGGTAGTGTTAAATAAAAAGGGCCACAGGCATGGGCTGGATGGTAATGAGGAGGGGTGGGCCAGCAGCTGAGGTCCCTGTAGATGAGATCTCTCCCTGACATGTGTGTCCCCTTCATTACCCATTAAGGGGGGCACAGTGATGAATCCTTAATATGACATTACACCAATTTTCCTCTTCATTTAGTCTGCTAATGTGCTGGTCTGCTCCTATATGCCCAGGGGCAGCCTGTACCAGACTGGACCAGAAATAGACCACAGTGGCCACTGATGGCACACCTTGAAGCAGCCTAATTAGGGGCAGCGCCCATCTAATGGGGCTATCTAGACCAGAGTTTGCATAAGTTGCCTTTTTAGCAGGTAGAAATGGATGAATGAATGGTGTGCTCGCCTGACATGCTTTTTTCTCGGTCCCTCAATGAATGTTAAAGCTCACTTTCATTTTTTTCATTTGCAAACTGCTTAAAAATCTGGTTTATAATGTGATTTTCAAAGATGAACCTAAAACCTCAATACTAACTTCACACTTGGTAGTGGGGTTAAAGAGATGTGATCGGACAGACAGGCTGTGCGGTGAACTGCACACAGACTGCTTGTTTGTGCATGTGTGTGTGCATGAGTGCATGTGTGTATGTGTGTGTGTGATTTGTCTGTGCATTTGTGTATTTGCCCACTTCAGACTGTAGCATGAGTTATTCAGTATATATTTAATACTTACTTGCTTACTTTTGTTTTCAAATCATTTTCCATGGTACAATACTGTATAATGTGTGCATTTGTAATGGATGTAACGCAGTAATATCACAATTTACCTGGCAAAAATATCTCCAAGTCTCACATCGACTACTTAATGACAAAATTCTATCATGTATAATTGAGATTTCATTGGTGTATTTATTACATTTATAGCACTTATATCTAGCCATTACTTTGCTATGCACAGAGGTGCTGACAGGAGTATGTGTTTGTGTTTGTTGTTGGTTTGTGTGCATGCGTGTTGTGTCCTACTCACTCAGCATGCCCATCCCAAGCATGAAGGCATCCATGGTGTAGGGCAGACCCCGGGCACGCCCCCGCGTACCTGGCGGAAACATCACCTCCTTGGGCTGGGCCTTCTTACATTCTACCTATGTAGACACACACACACACACACACGCACACACGCACACACACAAACAAACCATTAGACTCCCTAGCTACACACAACCAGACAGATCTGACAGCGCTGTCTCAGCTCTTTAAGGTGGTATTCTATTTGACTTGCACAACGCTAGATGTTTTCCATAAAAGAAAAACAAGGCTGACTCAATCTGAACACCTCACATTTTAGAGGAAAGTCTCAGAGGAAAAGTTACAATCATGTTTCTCCTGCATTAAAGCAAAGGTTATTGCTCCAGTGAGCATGTGCCCAATGCCCCAGGGAAATACAAGCTAAATACTTTCCTAGAGTTTCCAAGCCATCAAGGTAGAAGAGGCTCTGTTCCCCAGTGCCATTATAAGAGTCCCACTGTGTGGCGGTATGTCCAGTATCTCTGTGAGGTGTGGTGTTTTTGTTTTACCTAAACACAAACAGTCTCAAAAGGAAGAACCTTTCACCATGATGTCTACTCAAGGATCTACTGTTTCACTGTTGTCACTCTTGTTTAACTCCAAGTCTTGCCAAGGTTTGAATCTGAAGTTGGTAAAGAAGTAGTGTGTTTTAAATCTTAAGAAGGTAAAATTCACATCTTTCTTTGTCTTTCTCATATATTTTTTTTTTCTTTGTGTGTGTGTATTTTCACCGGGTCCCCAGTGCCCAGCGGACCAATTCCACCTGCAGCACCACATTCATTTCCCATGTTGGAAGACTGACATATCCTCCTCCTATATAACACATATCAAATGAGGGATGTGACAGGGGCAGATGAGGAGGAGGAGGATGAGGATGAGAGTCCTATTTACCACGTATCTATCCTATCTTTACGAATTACAGAGAGGCATGAGTGGCTGACAGGGCGAGCATGGCCTTGTGTCTGCTGGTTGTTCTTTGGTAGGCTGACTCTGTTCACCATGCTGCACAATCTATTTGCTCCACTGCC
This sequence comes from Centroberyx affinis, assembly GCF_046629955.1. NCBI lineage: Eukaryota > Metazoa > Chordata > Actinopteri > Beryciformes > Berycidae > Centroberyx > Centroberyx affinis. The sequence continues at coordinate 677,303 of NW_027281435.1, forward strand.
TGCTTGGCATCGGCCTGTCCATCTGTTTGTCTGTTTGCCTCCTGGCTCTTGCCTGCTTCTCCCCACTGCCTCCACTTAAGCAGGGCTTTCTCGGCTGCTGCGATTCACATGTCATCCTGGCCTGCTGCACAAGACAGGCTGCTGCGCCAGCGCTGTGTACACCTCAGCCCAGGTACAGCCCAGCATCCATACAAATAGGCTCGCAACTCTGACAGGCCAGGGGTGCACATTACTATTCAAACACACATACATACACACACACACACCCACATGTAGATATACACACACATACTCACAGACACAAGCATACATGAACACACACACACATACCCAGTAGTAGAAACTACCTGCTGGTGCAAGTTGCCGAATTGAAATAAAACTAAGAGTTCATATCTGTGAAAAAGGTGCTATGTTAATTTAATAGTTTAAATGACCATATCAGTGTTTTAGCCCATTTACTACAATGCACGCACATACTGTATATCACATTACTACTGACCATTTTTCAAAGCATACCATACTTTGTTAGATGTTTTAATATTTACTTGATTTCCCTGTTTTTTTGTTTTTTTTTAAAGTTCAGGTGATAAATCTACCTTAAAAATTCTCTGCTGCTCCAGCTAACATTCATGCCCGGGTTTAGAAGTCATGGATTTTAAGGTGGAGTACATTCTGTTGTGTTGGTTTCTAAGGGCAACAGAGAGGAGCATTCATGCGCTATCGCTAAATCGGAAAAACTAATTTTGTACTTGGTAGTTAGCCAGAATATAATAACTTTCTAAAGCAAGAAGAAGCCAAATCCCCCTCAATCTTTTTCATGATGCCCATGTTTGCTTATCGTTTGTCTTCATTTGTCTTTACTTGGATTTTCCGACCAAATGCAATGCTTTTTGGCAGCCAACTTCCAAGTCCCGCATGTTAGAGTTTTCCACCAGCATGTGTAGACTTTTCAAATCAGTGCAGAGCATTAAAAAAATTTACCATGCAACGATAAAGTAACTTTGACAAAAAATAAATCTCAAGCAAGTTTCAAGTCTCTGCAAGTTGATTTTTGTAGTGTACTGAAATCACTGGAAACAAATATCTGCCTGGAAGGTGGGGAAATTGCATTTTAACACCTGAAAAAGTATGGCATGCTTTGGTAAATGATCGGTAGTCATGTAAAGTATATGTGAATTGTAGTAAATTGGCTAAAAAATGCAAATACACCAAGCCTTTAACAAGGCATTTTGCTAGAGTACTAGCAAAATGCCTAAAATGTAAATGTAAATGTAAGCACTAATGGAAAGAGTTTCTATCTCAGAGGGACGGTTGTTGTGTTGCAGAGCTGTGATTTGTTGCTGCTAGCAGGCCCTTCGATTAAAGCAGTCCAACTCAAGTACACAGTTTCCTCAGCCAGAGCCACTTTGTAGCTGTCACTGCTCCTCTGCCCTCCTAGCTAGCCCGGCGTGGTTGGACGTTGTGCAGGAGAGAGCACAGCAGCTCTTATCGTCAGGGAATGACCCCCGGCATGAAGGGAGGAACCGGGTGGGACAAATGGGTCTATTAGAAATCTCAGCACACTGCTGGGATTCTCACATGTTCACACAGCTGGGTGACAAAACGGCTGAGTTCTGCCCGGACCGCAGACATGACAGTATCTGATCAGCTCCCTCCGCTAGCCTCTGCCACATCCAGCAAGTTGGCCGATCAAGTAGCCTGCTGGGAGTTAGACAGTCCCGGGTGTGAGTCATACCTACATGCTCTCAGATCTGGGTCTTTGATATTCAGGGAGAGGGCTCCTTGTCATGGATTTAAAACCAGCCAGGAGCCAGAGGCTGTGGTGGTGTGAGTGTGTGGGAGTTCATCCGCTTCAAACACAGGAGTGTGTGAGGGGAGGGAGGCAGGAGTGGAGCTCTGTAAGCTTTAAAGGGTGAACGAAGCCAAAGAAAGAGAAAAAGAGAACAGAGAGGACCGCAGAACAATTCTGAGCCTGACAATAAAGCACTGTAAAAGTGCAGCAGTTGTGATTGTAGAGATTCAAATTCTGCCACGTGGAAGGTGGTATAGATTCAACCCTTAGCCACATGAACTATGGGACAGCACTTCATTTACATGCTGTTTTGAAATGCAAACTGGGCTCTCGTTTCAACTGCTAGGTGGGGCAAGTATCGTCCTGAATTACGGCTTGTCTAGCTTGTCACAATTGTGCTGTGAAAAGTACAGTGATCCACCATTTCTCTTGGAAGGTAATGATGAAATTGTGAATGAAGGTTTTCGAGCACCATTTATGTCTTGTTCAGAAAAGGGACACCCCATTAACCTGCCTTGCCCTCATTGCCAGGAAAGTTACACTGTTTTGAGGGGGAAAGGGCGCCCAGGAGACCTGAGAGGCTCAAACACACACACACACATTTTGCAAGACAGCTGAGCTGTTGAAGCGATTTCGTGCCATAGCTTTGACAAGGTATTGTTACCTGAACTTGTTTTTGTGTGCTTTCAACATATATTGAGATGTTTTCTCTTCTAGCTCACTGATACAGTCGATAGCTTATCAGTGAGAATTTGTTTCACCTATAGCCCATGAAGGAATCAAGGGGGGAAATGGAAGGCAGAACAGTCGAGCCTGCACTTTGAGCAATTGTAATTGAGCTGAAGTGAATTCTCAGTTCTGTCAGTTATTTGAGTTGTTTGAAAATTATTTTAAATACTGCATGTGTTTGCTTGGAAGGCTAACTCACTGCAAGCCTGAGAGGGTTATTTGAACTATTGTTTACTCCTTTAGTTTGGTTAGTTTGAGCAGGTGAGAACAATGTCATTTGAACTCAGGTGCATATAAAAAAAAAAAAACACCTGAGAATGTGGGTCTTGGTCCTCTTCCAAGAAAACTGCAGTGCTGTTCGTTAGGAGTAAAAAAACGAATCCAATCCAACAACAGGAAATGACCTCAAAACACGTGGTTTTATGGGTATAAGGAGACACATGCTGACATCTGATACTCATGCTTAATCAAAAAGTTGAGCATAATGAGGGCGAACCGCAGTCTCGACTGATGCTTATATTTAGCTGTCTTCATGTGTTCTTAACTCTTATGAACACAAAAGATGAGGTTGTGGTGATATAAGGGAATTCTTTCTTCTATTATTCAGCACCACAGCAGAATGTTTTGTCTTTTAATATGACCGAATGATGTGCAAGTAGTGACATTTCATTTCAATAGCTGAACGTCTCATGAAATCAGGATTTTGTTAATTTGGGTTATTAGTCTTTCAAAAGTACCTCAATCTGCCAGTGGCTGACCTTGATCCACTCAATAAATCACACACACACACACACACACACACACACACACACACACACATACACACACACACACACGTGCATTAGCAAAATCTCAGAAGCACTGGTTGCTTGACTGTTTTTGCTGTACATCCTGTTTGTAGTCCTACAACAACCCACTGATGAGGATTAAGACAAACAGCTGTCTTTGTGTGTGTGTGAGTGTGTGTGTGTGTGTGTGTGTGTGTGAAACCATCTGACACAGAGCGGAGAAATGGTCCGCTTCTGACCTTTTCAATAGATCTCCCTTACATATTAACCTTGTGGGTGTAGCGGGAAGGTGTGTGGGCGGGATGGACTGGCAGTGGCTGTCCTTAGGGGATGAGTGTTGTGGGTGTGGTGTGTGTATGTAGAGGAGGGAGATGCAGTGCTACTGTTAACTTCACTAGTGAATGGATTCCATCAGTGGACTGGCAGACTGAAGAGAGGAAACAGTGTGATTCATTTACTCCGGCTCCCACTCCCAGCTGAACAGTCAAAACACATACAGTGAATAGTTTGGAAATGTCAGGGCGCTGAATGAACGATGTCAGGCACGGGGGTGTAGGACTATTCATTTCAGAGAAAAAGCTTCTCACAACCATTTAGCACTCGATCACAAATTTACACTGTGGGTTATTTAAAGAACAGAGTGGCTTGTAACTCAGTTCAAACAATATTTTCAACAGTAAAGCTATGTCATTCAGCGGAATAAGGGATATTTTACATTAGAAAACACAGGGGGACTGTGTCTTGACCAAAAGTGGGTGTGTAAGATGAAAACACAACTCAGTTCCTTGATCTGGACAGCAGATATTTTGACAACGCCATCATAAGTTATACGAAATTAAAATCGGTCCACAGCATACAAATGTAGGGGATGTTTTGCAACCAATTAGTGAGGAGGTTCTGGGTCATTCTATGTCATTTATTTTACAAACTAGTTTCACTTGATTACTAATACCTGTTGCTTTCTTAATTTTAGTCATGTGACATATCCTATAGTATCTATTTGGAAGCAGTGTGTGTCTTTCTTTCATGTAGCACTAAGGATAACACAGCAGTCAGAGCACTTTGAGAACTATTTGGACCATGCACATACTGGTTTACCATGTTGCATTGAAAGACAAGAGTCTATAAATTTAACAATATTTTACATTACAGCATAAGAAATACACTAGGCCAGCTGTGTCCCTATCTCTCAGTGTGTAGTCGAGATGATGTTATCATATGCTATTAGTTAAATAACTTATTTAACAAACTGTCAAGATGTCTTGTCAAAATGGCTTTTTAATATTGTGAGCTAAATTAATAATCTTCAGTTAAAGGAAAGATGAACACATTCATCTACAAAACCCAAACCTTTTTATTTAGTGTCCCTCAATATTACTGTGTTTACTCCTCTGGGAGACATTCAGATAATGCTTTTTTGGTTCCTATGCAGACAAACCTGTGGAGATGGTTTAGTGTTTTATATATTTTTATATCATATAATTTCCCCAAGCCTTGATTATCAGTTGTTATAACGCCCTGTTACCTTACCAAAGTATGAATAAAGGATAAATCCACCCTCAAACACTTTAACACTATTAAAAAAAAACTGCTATTGGTGATGTACCTCGCATTTTTGGTCCATTTTGTTGTTTGGGGCTGTATTTTTCTTATTTCCGTGGATAACTGGCCAAACTTAGATGATGCACTGTCACATAGAGACATCACATCCAGTGCAGCTACAATGTAGTTTAATGGCAGATTTTTTTTGACTATCTAAAACATCAATGGTAAACGTCAGGTTTTGGTGTCAGTCCCTCACAATCAAAGACTGGGGGCTTCTTTCTAGACTCACCATGGGAAAAATTCACTGTAGAAGAGGCAGAGAGACCAATTTTCCCACCATCAGTAGCCTCAATAGACCATAATGCAATGCATCATCCCTCCAATTTTCATCAAAACTGAACCGATGGTGTAACACTTATGGGCTTTCAATTTAATTTCTGACCTTAAATTATAGTGTCTCTATCAGACCAATCCGTATATTTCATAAATGCCAGAACAAAGTGCCAAATTGCATCATCCCTCCAAGTTTCGTCAAAATTGAACCAGTGGGAATTTCTTGTGGGTTCCGAAATCTCCCACCTGGCGCCATGACACACTTCCGAACTGCATCGACAAACAGGAACAGTGATAGCAAGTTTGAAGTTCACTGACAGGGATAGACAGACACTTGACAGGATAGTTGCTAAACACCACAAAACTATGGACTCAATAGAAATAGAAATAGCAATAGAAAAAAGTAACATGGTGTGATGAGTCATCTTTTTGCATTTTTTCACCACATCCCCGGATGGATTTGCATTTGGAGAAAGCCAAAGCATGCCTTCATTGTTATGGGCAGTCATCTCCTGGGACTCATTAGGTCAGATTATTGCTCTGCATGGTCGTATAATGTCTATGAATATGAGGCCATTTTACAAGACCAGGGGCTCCCTATCGCGCAAACACTGTTCCCTCATGATGTTCACATATTTCAAGATGATAATGCCCTCAAACACACTGTTAAACAAATTCATGAGTGGTTTCATGAACACCAGGATGAAGCCAAACAACTTCCATGGCCTTCCTGATCAGCAGATCTAAACATCATTAAACCTTTAGGTGAAATTCTGGAGCGCAGAGGGTGAAGTAGATTTCTACTTCTTCATCCCTCAAAGAACTAGAGGCTTTCCTTCTTGAGGAAAGGTCTAATATCCCACTACACACAGTTCAGGACTTGTATGAGAGCAATCCACGGAGGTCTGAAGCTGTTGTGAAGCCAAACTCCTTATTAGGTATTTTATATAGGTATAAAGACCAAGAATAGACCAATCTTGCCAATGTGCATTCATAAAATCAAAGACAAGTCTGCCATCTGACATTCTCGGGTGATGTTTGAACTTGCTAAACATTATGCCACTGTATCCAAATAATATGGGTTGAATGATGTTGAAATGTTTTTCCTCTGTCAATGTTACATTTTCAACCAGAACCTATGCTTGTTTCAGAGCAATGCATACAGTAGATCTTTATATTATGGCTGAATACTGGCTTACCTAACTACTGTATTGTATTGTAGTTCTGCACTCAGCTACTGGGAGAGAGAGAGCTAACTCTCCTCTTCAGTGCAGTAATTGGTTGGTCATGTCATGGGGACATAGTGAGAAATTGACGACTTACAGAAAATTCCTCCCTCCTGTTGTGATCATTCTCTACTGTGGAATATTAAAAATGACACATTAAAGAACATTACCTTGAAGCACTTGACTAAAACCAATATGAGTCCATTTTAATGGCACACTGCTCTCTCATCAGCGCCAATACTTGATAGGTATTATTATGAAATCATATTAGCTATGCATGCATAAAGGCAGGGTGGGGAGAGAGTTGAGCTGTGATTTAAGGAATGATGGAGGGATTCCTGCCTTGGAAATGGGGCATTACAACCTGTCATTATCTCTGAAGTGCTGCCTTAGTTCACTATGGTTGTTAGACATTCACATAGATGGAATGGATGGTGTAGGAAATTATCAAAAACTCAAATCCATTTTATTGTTTTTTCTCCAAAATGTTTAGTCAAGGGAAACTTCTACTGTAGGTTAAGTACATTCCTATAATCCTGTGGGGTCCTGGGGAGTGTCATCCATAGTTTCACCACATCCCGAGCAAACCTACAGATGTGTACGTCAGTGTGGCTGGTGGGACAGGTTGTGAACTGCTTCCTATGCACCCTCTGTTTAATAATAGATGAGGCAGAACTCACAGGGACTGTAAGGAAGTGCTCCTGAGAGCGAGGCCCGGTCAGCACGTGGACACAGGGTGATTGACCACGTCCTAAAGGGTCACTCACACTGCTGTTAGATCACATACGAATGGGCGCTGACCCTGTGTGCTGCCAAAGCCGCTGAGAGGACAGGCGAGGAGAAGGTGGGGTGCCCTGCATGTTCGCAACCCTCCCCAGCAGGGTGGAATTTCTGTCCGCATCAATTATTCAGGAACCATCTTAGATAACACTCATAGGGAGGATGGATGAGGTCTATTTCTGTACAGTACTTCATAAGGATGAAGACAGGACGCATTTTTTATTTTGTGCGCCGGTGCTCCAGACATTGGATAACCACTGCTCTCCTCTTAGCCGCTCAGGTAAAACCTGAAGTGTCTTTGAAAAATGCTCTTACCTCACTCCTCATTCTTTTCTCTTTGTCTACATCCCCAGATGTCAGCACTTTGTTGAAGCTCAGAGGGGCACATTTACTTTGAGGAGTGGTACCCCGACCCCTCCTAAACCTCACCAGAGGAGCAAAAGCCGACAGAGTGTTTTATGGTTGTGTGTGGGGCAGGAAATCCAGGGCAGGTGTTGGCAAGAGGGTAACATGAGCCTCAGAAAACTGGCCCTTGCTATGCCCTTTCACATGGCACCCTGCGTCATCCTAGCCTTGTCTGTTTAGTTTTCTGGGACTCCTGCAGAGATGGGTCACATGGTGTTCAACATGTGTCATCTTCTGTGAGGGGAAGGGCTTCATGTAACCACTAAAGCTGCCGTCATATGAATCAGAACTTACTGTAGGCTCCATATAGCCCATCAGCAGCAGTTTACTAATTTTGACTGATAACAATAATAATAATAACTATCATGATGTGGCAAGTTAATAACTATCATAACTGCAGCAAGTTAAATTTCCATACAGACCCTTAGATAATGCTACAGAGACAGCTTTGATCTTGCTGGCAAGATACTTTAACAGTGGTTGGAAAGAGAAAGATACTGAACACCCTATAATTCTCTCTCTCTCTCTCTTTCTACCTCTCTCTTTTTCATATATATGTGTGTGTCTCTGTTGTTGAGGCTTCCCTTGGCCCATCTCATTACAGCACAAAAAAAACTCCATTCCTAGGGGACACTTCACCATCTGTCATTTTCAAAAACAGACAAATAGCCCTATTCAGATGCAGCATTTGAAGTCTCTTTTATTCCTCATTCCTCCTCTTCTGAAGTTAGTCTTCTGAAGAGAATGATGCACAACATAATAAACTAACCCAGTTCAGTTCCCCGTTGCAGTAGATGGATGGAAGGTACGATGTCCCTAACCAGTGCAAGGAAAGGAAATGGAAGGCCGGGCCTGGTACTCCCTGAAAAATGAAACTGTTTGTCGAAATATCACAGAGGATTACGCAGTGTATTGGTGCCACAATAGTAGTGCAGCACTCATACTGTGCGCAGTAACAGAGTCATGACAAATGTTGTGCCGCAAATGCAGTTAATAATTGTTATAGCATGCATAATCTAATGAGTAATCAAAGAGAATGAAGCAAGATAAAATAAATGAATACATAAATGTGATCAGGACACTGCTGACTATCTTTCCTTTTTCCTATCCTTTTTCCTGTTTTAATAGATTTAGATAATGGTGACCCTATTGGTATAAGGTAATCAAAACAGGTACAGACAAAAGTTGGAAATACAACTTGTTTAACCACGTGCGGACGTTACAACAAAGTAAGCATGATGCCTTATTTCTGACTCTGTGGCTTGGAAGTAATGTGTGGAATAGGCATGCACATGTCCATGGACCTGTGCAGTAGCAGCCCAGTTCCTTGTTGCAGTGCATGGATGGAAGGAACAATGCTCCTGACAAGTGCTGAAAAAGAAAATGCAACTGAGTAGCTGTATTTGAGTTTCTATTGGTGCTAGAAAGCTCATATTTTATTGTTCTTTTTTTCTGCTTGTTCACAATTTGTTCTGGACATCTGACATGGATTTTACCGTGTGTAAAGATTAAAGAATTTCACTTCATGATTTTAAAGTATGTGTTTTTCTTTTCTGGAACTGACATTATCTCATCATTAATATAAAGACATATTACATATCAGTAATATTAACATATGCCTCTAAACTTCAAAAGTATAGTTATCACAGTAATCAAAATGTCATTGTGAGTGAAATGTGTTGTGCTTTCTTGAGGAAAAACAGAGCATTTATTTGTACCTTGGTATCACAATATTGCTGGGACACCTTGCTTGGCAGACTTTTTTAAGGTAAAAATGTGTTATTGTGACAGCAACAGTGGATCAGCTCTGTGTGAATGACTATCTTCAGTGCCACACACCTCCAACATTAGTGTTAAACTGTGACACGCCTGCTTCCACGTACTTCACATGAAAATGAGGGTGGATTTTTCAGTGTCTTTCTCTTCAAAAAATCATAATTCTTCCTCTAACTCTGTTTTCAAATATAGTGGTAGGAACATGACATTTTTTCTTGAAAGTTTTGGTTTTAACTGGGCATAAATGCTATACATACTATAAGTGAACAACCTATTCCATACTCTACTCAAGTCCATACACCCTAGTTTTTGAAACTGTAAGAATTGACAGCATTGTTTTGTCGTGTGTGTGTGAATGTGGATGCACTGATGTGAGCCCTTTCATGTCTGTGTGTTTCTTGTGTGGTGTTTACAGTATGCTATGCACACATGACAAAGGATTTGAGACATTTGATTGGTACAGAACATTTTCCATACTCATATAGACATTTCTGTCACTCTTCTCTCCTGTCTCGCTTTTGGTTGCAGCCCTGAGCGTGGACTGTGATGCGGTGCAGAGGCACAGAGGGATGTGTACTGGGGTCATACATGGCCTGGGCCAGTCCCTGGTGAACATGGTTCTACTACACTGGTCCCGTCAGTCACACAGCCAGTCAGTCAGTCACTCGCTCTCAGGAAAGGCTGGGGGAGAGTGAAGACGCACACTGAGAGTAGGAGTCCCACTGGCAGATAGACAAAAGTATTCCCTCTAGTCAATCACAGTCCACAGAAGCGCTCAAATGACGCAGGATCCCTCAGGAGGCCTGGTGGGTGGAACCGGGTGAAGGAGGACCTAATGTCACAGTCACTCCACTGAGGTCGGTTCCTGTCAATTATCATAAGTGACATGATGACTTGGAAAACTGCTACTGAACTCTGCAGAGTGTTCCAAGATGACCGTATTACCAGTGTGTATATAACAATCATCACTGGGACTCTGTCGAAGGTGTTAATCCCTGATTAATGAACTCTGCTTTTGCCAATAACTTCTCAGCCGCATCCCTGGACAGCTCCACTGTGTGTGTGCGTGTGTGTGTGTGTGTGTGTGTGCTCAAATGCACATGAGCATGGAGGTGGGGGATTCAGAAAGAGAGGGACAGGCTCCACTCTCCAGTCCCTCAGCCTGACAGGCAGAACTCAGCCACACAATTTCACGGTTTGTGGGCAGTACACACCACTGCTTTCCCATCCCCGAGACCCAGAGACCCACAGAGAGTGTGTGTGTGTGTGTGTGTGTGTGTTAGCCTGTGCATAAGACCATGAAACACACACACACACACACACACACACACACACATACACACACACACACACGTACACACAGAACCTCCACTATTAACACTAGGGGAAAGAAGAAATCAAATATTAATCCTTCAACACCCACCTGGAATTGAAAAAAATGAGTGGACTTACCATTTTATTATTGATTTCATGAAAATGAATTTCACAGACTTTCTCTACGATGTCTTCACTCTCAAAAGTTATGAAACCAAATCCTATGCAGAGAGAAACAGAGAGGGGAAGGGGGGGGTAGGGGGGAGGCAGAGAAAAAGCGTGCGTTAGTGGGGAACCTTAAGAAAACTTCGGTAACTAAAAGAAAATGCACCACAGGACAGATTATTATCAAGAGCCAGATCCAGAAACTATGCGGGTACGTCTTTGGAGATTGGCTTGGGCATGGAAAAGAACAAGTGAACAAGACAGACATTGTCCTCTTTAAATCAGGAATATGATGAAATCTGCCACATTATTAAGGGCACTGGAGGACCTCCTCTACAAAGAGAAGATGGAAAAACAGCACAAAGCTCATTTAATGAGATTCATGGAGCTAGGGCCCAGCATCTGAATTTCATTAAATGCATTTTGTGTTCTTTTTATTGAAATTTCAGTGTATAACAAGCCCTCGTTTTTATGTTAATGCAGGCCTCAGAATGAATATGTCATTGACTGTGGGATTTTTGTGCCATATTTATAGGATAAAAGCTTAACCCCGTCTTTTAACGCAAAGACAGAGACAAGATGGTTTCAGACTTTTGAGCACAAGTGGATTGCAATGCTCCCGTCTGTGTTTTGATGGTGACGCACAAAGCAATCTAGCTTCTGTATAGCTCAGGTTGAAAGGGAAACTGATATTCTATTACTTTGTGCAAAAGAGGAAACTGCACAAAAGGAACACAGGCAGTGGATAAAGCAGCAAGTGGGGATGAAAGGAGATGAGATTCTTTTCAATATTGCAAACAGCAGACGATGAAATAAAATCACCTCAGCCTGAGCTTAAACAGCCATTAGTGCAAACAGCACACCATTTGACTGACAGACACTTCACATACATCATCATGAATTTATCACCATGGAGTGTCAGATGATGAGGACAGACTATCACCTATTGAATGTGACAAGGGCACCAATACACCAATACAGGCTGGGAGACAAAGGTTCAAATGTCACATGGTGATCGAGCTGGATGATGGTGAATACTGTGATATTCATGAAAGTAAAGGCAAATCCATGTGTGCAGCCATCAGCCAGTCCACCACGTAAACAGTGATTAGACCCACAGTTAGATCAGGGCCATGACTGTGGGGGCTGTAAAAAGGCTCAAGGTCGGAGGTCGAGAACAAAGCCGTATGAACCCGGCGTTCTGCACATGTGTGCGCATATTCACATATCATCACACACTGCATACATGTTGCTTGGTAGACATTAGGGAGGTTGATGTTTTCATATTTAATAGCTAGCTATCTTTTTTATTGTAAGCAATAAATGCAGCAGCCTGTGGCTTGGTAGAGAATGAAATGGTTCACCAAAGCGGACAACAGTCTAAACTAAACTAATAAGATGAACATTTATGGCAAATCTCTATAACATTTGGCCTCACATTAGGCACAAGGAAGGACAGAATTTCTAAACTTACACTTGGAAAGTTTGCATACTGTAAGAAAAGACCTTATTTCATATACCTGTAAGCATGGTGCAGACTGGTAATCAGCAGCCAAGGAGGGAAAGGCAAAGTGTAGTGTATAATGCCTTCTGCCTACTAGCCACTCTATCTCAAACACTGGCTTTTATAGTTGCCTCAGAAAGTCATTATCTCACATTGGCATTGCTGAAACATTTCTTTTCTGCTCCTCCTCCAGCTCCTCCTCTATAAACAACAAAAAAATCACCCAAGTCCCCTCCACTACTGACACAAGCTACAACCTATCAAAACAGCCTTGTCAATAGAATGGCTGGAAACCTAATCCATGAGCTGATTAAACATGGACAGCAACTAATCTAATGAGATCTTATGAGACAGAATATCAATTTCCACCGAGACATCTCAACACTGGGCTGCGGTGAGAGCGTCCTGCACATGTGTGAAGTGAGGTGAGACGGGGGAACGGTGATGAGGACTGGAACACTGGAAGATGCACCCTCTTCTCCCGCTCACTCCACCTCCACGCCGGCACAAGGAGCACTTTTGACAACCAACAAATCAACCGCCAGGAGTAATTTGTCACAGAGGAGCGCAGGAGGAGAGAGTGTAGTCTGGGGGGGAACAAGGGCGGAAAGGGAACGAGAGAGAGGCAGAGAGACGAAAGGAGAAGGGGGGGAGGATGGAGAGAAAGATAGAGAGAGTGACGAGGAGAGAGGTTAACACACATGCCCCCGTCGCCACGCTCCCTCCTGCTGCCACACACTGAGGCGGGCAGCTCCTCCATTAACTGACAGGACATTTTCCACTGCACCATTATATCCAGTGGGGTCAGGGCCAAACCACCCTAGCACAACCACCACCAGCAGTCTACAGTTGGAGCTGCTGAGAGATCCTTCCACCCATGACTAGATCTGTTTGAAAGGACAAAAAGACATCTTGCTGGAGCGCAAACTATTGTCTGAATGTGTACAGTACAAATCAACGACACAGTACATCACAGAAGCAGCATGTCTTGAGGAAACAAGCCTCTACAACACACTCACAGTCACACACAAACAACCCTCTTTTTCTCTCTCCTTGGCCCAGCACACACCCCCTTGGTCAGTCCCCTGTGGATTGTCTGAACCTCTGGCCCTTCCAGCGCAGTGCAGTCCTTCGCTCGACTAGCCTATTTTACAGACCTTACAGACAATTACAGGCCACAAACTGGCACCAACAGGCAAGCATTCATCCGCCCCGTCATCCCTCGCTCCCATCCTCCTCCTGCAGGGTGTCAGTGGTGTTAGATTCTTCTCGCGTATCCTGGCGGTTCTCTTCCGACCGTCCGCGCGACACGGCATGGCAGGAGGCCGGCCTCCGTGAGATTATTAAAGACTGTCAGCATTGACAGAGACAAGGAGAGAGGTGTCAACACCCTCGTGCAGGAAAACTTCCCTGCAGCTTAAACAATACTCTTTAACTGGGAACACATGGATGTCTGATAGGAAGGCTGATAATAGGTGTTGTGTGGCTGTTGGCTGAAGCCGCTTGGCTGGCTCAACACTAGCTCACACTTATTAGACAGAGCTAGGCTTGGCCTCATCTCATCGCTCCACAGAATTGGGCAGGGAGCCTACTTTCACAGCCTTTTACCAGCCTCACCGTTCTCGTTCTTTATTTCACACTCATTCTAGTTTTTTCTGCTTCTATTGCTCTAAATCTCCCCCGCCCCATTTGCAATAAAAGCTGATTCTGCCAGAAGCAGATAATGGGAGAACTTGCAAATTGATGCAGAAAAGTTGACTTCTTTGACTTGAAAAGTGGCATCTTGACTTAAAAATTAAGAGCGGTTTTACACTTAACAGGATTCTCTTTCCTGTTCACCAGGGATTTAAACTGTGCTTAAATATTTCTCTCATTTTCCTTTTAGTGACAAACACGACTTGCATACATAAATTGCCTACGCATTGTGGCTCAAGAACGTCTACCTAAATACAAGGAAGAATGATTTTGGAAACCTACAGTCTCTTTGAGCTGCATGCCCAATGCTCAATTTATTTGCCAAGTCCATACGACATAAAGGCAGCTTTCACATATTCAGACAGAATGTGAGACACATCTCATTTCCACAGTGATAATGACCAACACTCAGAAAGCTGTGAGATGTAGTTAGCAAACTAGGCGGTAGCTCGCTTGTTGGATAAAGAACAAATTAACTTTGTACCATTAGCTGACTAATTATTATTATTATAATTATTATTATTATTAGTTGCAGAGACATCTGGTAAACTCCTGAGAGCATGAGAGTGGTGGGAGATAAAGGTGATGGGTAGCAGACATCCCCCAAATCCCTAATGACTGCAGCTAAATATATTTCAGGAGGTACACGAGAGAGAATGTACAGGACACATGTATTATTGCTGACATACTAGGCACAGACCTGGTACTCATTACCCACACCTTTCTAGGTCAATGCTAAGCAGAATGGAGGTGAAAGAGAGAGAGAGAAAAAAAAAAGATGACGTGCCTTTAGTGTGATAACGAAATAATACTCAACCCAGGTTGAGAGTGGTGTACCCCGTCTTGGGGTACACCACATGTTATTATACACATGCAAGTATACACACACACACACACACACACACACACACGGCCACACACGCATATCCAACACCCTTGCCCATATATTAAATAACCACCGACAACTGTCACACCACAAAATGTCTCACATCGCCCAACATTTGAAAGGATTACTGCCATGCTAGATTTGCCCATTAAATGTTCAATGTAAGTGGAGTTGCTGCAGCCCCTTAAGCACCAAAAAACATAGTTAAACATCTAGTGCTAAACTGATAAGGGCTCTATATCCCTTCTCATTAAAACTGTGTCTAATGAGAGGAGACGGCTGTTGAGTAGCTCTGACTAGCAGCCCTGTCAACACAGAGGAAGGAAGTGGAACAACCTGCAGGAAGTGTCAGTCGTGACACCTGGGAGAGAGCATGGAGGGAATGGAGGCCCCCTGACATGCATGCACAGACAGATACACACATGCACAAACACAGCATACACACACATGTGCACATACACGCACACACACACACACACACACACACACACACACACACACACACACACACGCACACGCATATTACACACACATACACCTGGCTGCTAGGTCAGAGATACAACCCACCTGAGGTTACAACTGCTCCTCCCATCACTCCTCCTCCTGGATTGGCTCTCCTGCCCTGATTATGCATGACTAAACCTTCAAACCTGTCCAATCAGGGACAAGACTACAGCAGGATCCTGCACTGCCTGTCTGCCTGTGTGCCCCAGCCTCCGAGCCCAGTCTTCTTGTAATGCAGAGAAGCAGACAGGGGCCGTCTTAACACCCACGGCACTGTTAGAGGCCTTTGATCAGTATTTCCCTCTGCTATTACTGAGGATCCAAGGCCCAGAGCGTTAATCCTCTGTTTAATACAGTCAACGCCATGAACTCTCTAACAGCATAGGGCACAGATAGCAGAGAAAGAAAGAACTGAGGAATGAGCAAATTAGAGTAATAAAGTGATAAATAGACAGAAAGAGAGCAAATGGTAGTGAGAGCTATCTGCCGCCAAGTGCTGATGTATAGTTTAGTGCTCAGGCTTGAGGATTGTAGTAGGATTACAGTAATCTGATTACAAAAAAGACTGGTACCTGTAAATCTGTTGCAGTTCTATATTTATACACAGAAATGAGACATTTTTGAAAATTAGGTGATTAGATTTTACACAGCAGTGAAATAGTGGTTCATCATGCTAATAGATGATCAGTCTGTAAATCTGCAGTTTCTCTAAAAGTAACTGAAAGTAATCAGTATATATTACTCAGTTGGTGTGAGAGAATGGAATATGTTATTGCTTTTCTCTCTGGGACACATACAGTACATGTGCGCTTTCACCAGAAGGGTCACAGTGCACACTGCAGTCAGCCAGGAGCAGCGGGCAGGTAAGGGTTCAGTGTCTTGCTCAACCATACAGAGAGAGACGCTTGATCTGCCTAATAGCCTGCCATTGTCCTTTATTAATATGCAAATTTAAGCAGCAGGGTGCTCCATAATCTACTTAGATCATCTACTATATAGATGTGGTGTAAGTCTTACGTTTCTATCATGTATTGTTCTTGAGTTATTGTGTTCCCAAGAATCTGCCATTTCCAGAAAAATGGGCTGATTGTGGGAAAAGGGTATTCGATATCGCGGGAATACTCAATAATATTGAATATCACCACAATATCAATACCAAAATAGAACTGATAAAACCCAAGTATCATGGTTTTGATCCTACACTGATACTATGGCAAATAAATAAATAAATGCATAAATAAATAAATAATCCAAAGTGAAGCAATGTAATGTAATATTGTCCTTTTTGAGTAGGATGCCTGGTTTTTGATGGATATGATACAACACAATTTTCTCTAAGAACAAAATATGTCAAGATACATTGTGTGTGGGTGGGCAAATGTGGTAGGTGCTTCAACCCCCTTTGAACCTGTACTAATCTTAATCGAAACTGTCTGCACACTGCCTGGTGTGCACCGTCAACCCTCAATTTAACCAAAATGTAAAGGCAAGGAGCGACCACTTCCAAGATGTTCAAGCAGCTGTATGAGCAAGTGTCGAGTGGTTGAGCGATTGGTTTGAGATTGGACCACGATTGCTAGATATGGAGTTTGAGTTTTCTTCAGCAGTGGTTCCCACTCTTTTTAATGCTGCAACATATCTGGGTGAAAGAAAATTTCAAAGGACACCTCAGTATTGATCACTCAGAAATGTCACACAGAAGCTTTCGAAAATAGCATAAAGTAAATACACCTCTGACCAAAGAACAAATAAACGTGACTAATGTGTAATAGTGTGAAGGCTGACGTCATTAGATTTCAGTGTGGTTAATGTAATGTATTTTTGTTATACCTTGATTTTTTTCGCACTTGAGTAAATCACTATGTGGCACACCAGCGAGTCTGGACATATCAGTCCAGAACCGTACGTCTGGACATCTTGTCTGGTTTTCCGGTTCTCAAAAAAAAAAAAAAAAAAGGAGTAGAACCTTTTATCAAATGAAGACAGTAGTATTATACCAGTGCAGAGTGTACCATGTTACTCTGGATATGCAGTGGCGATATTGGCATTTATCTATCTATGTATGCTTTGATTAAATGTTTACAGTAAGATACAATATGTCTCTGTCTGCCTCCTCTGCGTGTTCAGCAGTGCAACTGGGCTCAGCTTGCATGCTGAGGGAACTAGTTTGTCTGTGCCTCTATGTAGGTCAGCTTTCAGAGTTGGCCATCAATTTTCACTGTCCTACTTAAAGAGACACCCCGTACTGCACACAGGCACACACCGACAGACACACAGACACATTTGTATTACGTGTGAGGATTGTAACCCTGACCCTTACCATTCCATTGATTTTATTTATTCTCTAACCTCTAACACTAATTTCAGCTCTCACTAATACATGCCTAACATTACCCTTGACGCTAACAGTTGTCAAACCCAAGGCTCATTGGCCGAATCCTGCCCAGCACAAATCTGGGTTGTTATTTCATCCAGGCCTGCCCAGTTACAGTGTGGTCAGTGGTAATGCAAGTCCCTGTTGCCACAAAGAGTGTGCAAGTGTCATACGGATGCAGTTCTCTCTACCCCTCCAATACCGTTTCAAAAGCACTATAACACTAGAAAGACCCTCATTAGTGCCAGACAATATACCTAGAAGTGTGAATGTCTCTCCCTCTCCACAGGATTACAAGGCTACTCTAGCAACAATTGAATGGATGCAATTATCCATTGAGATGGTGACGGACTATCCTTTGCTCACTAGCACCCAGCAAGCAAGCTAGCTAGTTAGCCAAAAATGGCTACAAAGCAAAATTGATGTTCAAGGCAGAAGATTTCGAGAGAAGTAGGAGACTAAGTGCTCCTTTACAGAGTGTAAACAAAAGCCTATTTGTCCTTTTTGCCAGAAGACCAATTCAGTTATTAAAGAATATAATTTGTGTCATCATTTTGAAACCACCCACCAGAAGAACTATAGAGATATGGGCAGGGAACAGGGAGTTTATAAAGTCACTGAGATAAAAAGAAGCATGGTACAACAGCAAAATATGTTTCTTCAAGACAAACTACAAAGTGATGGAAGTTTTATTATAGCAGAGGAAAGGCGACAGGCAAGTTTACAACTTTCATCCCAAACACGGTGCCACAGCTCCATCTTCGAGCCACCAGTAAGCATGTTCAGAAGCACCCATTTGTGTCAGCAGATGTTCTCCATGATGGAAGATGAACATATCATCCCACAGGTCATGCCTGACAAACACCTTCACTCTATTCTTAAAGTAGCCAGAGCTCAGGACTTGACCCCAAGGGCTGCATCAAAGTAAAGGTGCCAGGTGTCAGAGAGCAATCTACAGTGCTATAGTTAAATACCATACATCCAATGATGTGACACATTTGGACCTGAGAGGCAGGGCATGCTTGCTTTCCACTTAACAGCTAACGTTATTGCTAACATACACTTAGCAACGTCTACTGCAGCAATGTTGAATCCTCAACAAAGAATTAAGCGCACTTATAACAAAAAAGTCCAAAAAAGAATAGACAAAACCTACATTGAGCAATCTAATGTTGTGAAATGACACCACTTACTTTACCAGGGAACTTGAAATTAATCTTTTACTAGCTAGCGGAAACGCTTCCACAGGCAGTTTGAACTGTAGAGAAATATGAAATGGAAAAAGTAATCTTCCAGTGCAACTGCACTAAAAAAAAGCTGGAGCAGGAACAGTAACTTTCAGGCCACCAGCTGGCCTATAAAGATTACTTCCAGATATGCCCAGTGCAACAAGGACCCAATGAAAATCCTACAGTCTCAAAAAACCTAAGCACATGTGGAAGCTTGCCCTTCTGGCAAGCTTATAAAAATGACAAAATACATAATGCTCAGAATTTATCTCTTGCCCTTCATCCTGGTCAGTATTACCCCATGGTACACTGGTCTAGTGCAGGACTTGACACTCACCATCACTCTCTACCGCTGAACCAGTACTGAACATCAAGCTGCTTCAATGCACACAGTGAATACTGAATGTATTTACAGTATATAGACTGCAAGGTGCCATGTGTATCAATATGTAGGCCTACTTATGTACTTCAATGCTCTTACTACCATGTGAGTTGTCCCTGCACTAATGGGGGGAAAATTTACAATTTTAGTTATATGTGCCCTTTAGAAACATGGTCAATAAATTCATTATATTATTTGAACATTAATTATTTTGCTTGTCTAAATGCCACATAAACTATTTATGTGTCACATTTATGCCTGTGAGTGGCCGATATATTATTCATATGGGACCATGGTGAAGAAATTCATTAGTTTACATCCTGACATGATACTGGTTTAAATGTTATATACAGCAGTTACATTTCGGCCTGTAAAGTGGGCTGTGTATCAGTTGGTTAGGTTGTACTTGTAAAAAGTTAAGCTAGCCAAAAAATAACTTGAAAAATGGCATGCATTTTGTTGTTGATTTTTTATGATAGTTTTTGTTGAGCAGCCTACATGGTGGTAGGCTTTACAGCGATATTTAAAAACATGGTCGAAGATTAGTTTTTGTTTGCTGAAAAAAAATATAATATATAAATAAATGTCCAGCTCTCGACTACATTTCAATTTCTCAATGTGGCCCTCACTGAGATTGAGTTTGACACCGCTGCTCTAGCCTTAATGCAATCCAAATTAAGCGAGTAACTGTAAACCTAACCCACAACCTTAAAATGACCCTTTCCAAAATAAGGGCCTGCCAAAATGTCCTCACTTCTGGAGTACGTCTCTAATTCTTATGGTGAGTATCCAAACTAGTTCTCACTACTTTGACAATGCAAGCACACACAGGCTCACGCACAGACAGACAGACAGACACAGAGAGAGAGAGAGAGAGAGAGAGAGAGAGAGAGAGAGAGAGAGAGAGAGAGAGAGAGAGCTTTTCTCCTTTAGCCACCATTATCCCTCTGTCTCTTTGTGGTGCCACTGCACTTTAGGAACAGACCAATAGATACCTTGTATTTGTGAGGCCCAGGGGAGCAGCACAGCTCATATGCTGAATACACACACTCAGACAATATGTACAATCTGTGAAGGCTAGAGCCAAATACAGGCAGGGTAAGGTAAACATTATTGAGTATAAGACAACAAGCTAGCTAGACAAGTGGTTCAAATACGAGTTATAAAATTGTGCAAAACCAACCTGAACATAATTGGTCATACTGATAGAATTTCTTCAGTACAAATGGAGTATGGGTGTAATGAGATGCAAAGGTCTGAACCACAAGGGAATTCTTCGTTTGAGAATGGCAGAGTCTTTTGTGCCAAGCAATAGGCCGAGCTTAATGGATGTCTCAATTTCTATCACATACAGTAACAACCAATGCAGAGGGGGGGCAGGAGCCTTTCCAAAAGCCTTTGAGGCATAGTGATGAATTTCTTTTGAGGTGCGAAGCAACGTGGGACTTGAAATGAATGAAAGAGATATGCACCTTTTGTGTTTTCTGACCGATTGATATAGATATCAATTTCATTAAACTTAATTAGCATTTCTCATTCCCGATGAAAGTGGAGAATCGGAAAAAGGGATAATAAGTGCCAAGTGAATGGTTGGTGGGATTGTGAGAGATGGAATGAGGATGTCTCTGAAGTTCGTACATATGAAACAGTTTTTGGGTGTGAATTGAAGAACTAGCAGGGTGTCGTGGAGGTCAACACCTCCTACCAGAGCCTCTGTTGGATATTTCACTCATGGACTAAATGCATTTTAATCAAAATAATCTACTGCAAACAACAAGGCTTTAAAGCACTGAGTTATGGGCAAGGAGGCCATTAAGTAGCATTGATTAAACTGAATTAGGCCTTTCATTGCATGTATGGCCAGACTGTTATTAATATTTAAGCACGGGGTATATTTAAAGCCGTGACACAGTATCAGTTCATCTGAAATGAAGAACACTGATGGTGCCACTTTGCAGAAGCCCATTATCATTTAGTGGAGATTGCTTTCATTGAGTGAGCCAAATGCTTAGAGACAGAACTGCCACTTGTGTTTTCTTTAAAGATGCTGTTCTGATGTTATGGTGAAGGAGGATGCTATTCTCACAGAAACCCAACCCCCCTCTCTACAAACACACACACACACACACACACACACACACACACACACACACACCTCAGTTCAAGTCATGACATCATGGACATACTAAGTAACACATCACACACGTATCAGCACAATGTGATGATGTCATCCTGATACAAGTGACCCTCGTAATCAAGACAGGCTCCGCTGCTTCATGAGCACCCCTCTTTCATCAGACCTGCCCCTCACACACATTACAGCTGCGGAGAGCCGCCCGATGTCTAGCAGCATAGGTCGATTGCAGACAGAATCTGTTCACAGCATCCTGGCTTTATTTAATTGCTTACTTGTGGTATAATTGGCTATATAATCAAACGGGAAAATGAACACAGTGCAGCAGTTTCATAACTTCAGAATATCCTTTAATCACTGCCTTTGGGCTTCAGCCAATTAGCACAGATGAGAAAGCCCCATGGATGGCTATAACTGCTGCTTATTTACTTCTTTGTTTGGATGTGTGTCCATCTTTTATGTCGGCTCTTCCATAGGAACATCTGAAGAAGGATGAGGAAAGGCATTTGGTCCGGTCAAGCTCTCATATTAGCATAGATGTCAAAGCCAACCGAGCGAACTCAAGACAAATCTACTGTCTCACAAAGCGCTAGGAGACTATGGAGGGAGATGCTGTTTAGGAAGACAGGTGGAGCCATCTGCACATACTGTAGTTGATCTTGACTTCTGAGGATATAGCCAAAGCCAATAGTGTCCTGGAGCAGTGCTGGTACCTGGTGAGCGCTGCTCAGCCCTCGCCTACGCTGTGAAACAGATGGTTCAGTCCAGACTAGGAGCTTCAGACGTCGGGCTCGGCCCAGACTCCAAGCCCTTCTGCTCCAGCTCTGCTGCTGCACACTGTCATTGATGGTGTCACAGCAATAGCTTGGTTTCATTATTACTTTTCATAAAAGCCAGAACACTGAGTAAATGTATGAATAGGCTATGTATAATATAAAACGGATAGTTGTGGTTCTCAGTTCTGGTTGGCTGAGTCACATTCAAAGGCATTTTGAGACATACCTGTGACTGCATAACCGTTCACTTAAATATTTAATTCGCTAACGAAAAAAACACTACTCATACGGCACTTAAAATGGATGATTTAATAAATCATGACTTATTTGTAGAGTTGACAATGGTAGGTTAGTCTCTAGCATTGCAGTGTGTCACTTGGCAGCAACTACTTTGTTTTGCTACTGTTGAACTATACTGCTTGGCAGAAAAATAACATTTAAGTATTTATGATCAACATTTAATTACAAAATTAATACATTACAGATATGATCCATGATTTATAATTAACTATTTTATTATTATTATTATTATTATTATGAATAATAAAATATTCTTGGACATTTGTGTTCTTTTTTAATTGCAATCTTGTGTTGTAGATGTTTTATAAAAGCAATAAGATTTGAAAATTTGCTGAGTGCATAAAACCCTCTTAAGGGATAATTCCGGTTATTTTCAACCTGGTCCTTATCTTTCTAGTTTTTGCCATCATGATTGTGTTCAAAATTTCATCTCTTCACTGTAGAGCCAGGAGCGGTGCTGTCAAATACACACACCCAGGGCCAAACTGGTAATCTCCAACAGTTGAATCCAAAAAGCGATTAAAGTTTTTATAGGCCCAGGTTGAAAATGAGAAAAGCATGGCCTCTCATGGCTTAATGGTTCTTTGTGATCATAGTTTACACATCCATCCCCACTATTTTCTCCCACTTATAATCTTGACTGTTGTGCTTTTTTGCACTAAATCATATCAAATAACAAATCTTCTCAGATGGGGGTCCTGCGGGAACAATTCTCTCAGATGGAGGCCTAATCTATTTGCAGGTCCTTGGTACAAAAAAAACATGTTAAAGAACCCCTTCTCTAAATTCCTGTTAGTGGCTAGAGATTGGTTCTGAAGACCTCATGGAGTTCAGTTCACCTCACATTTCCTAGACACACACACACACACACACACACACACACACACACACACACACACACACACGTTAAGCCACACTCCGGCTACACTGATGGAACTGCAAAAGTCTTTGCATCTCTGTTTAGTTTCTCCCTTCCCCTCTCTGAATTTTCCTTTTAACTCAGCCTCTTTGCAGAAGGGGAGCTCATTTCAATCTCAAAGCTGACATCTGTGGAAGCAATGCAACCTCTAAATGAGTGGATTTAATCCCGTGCAACAAGGCTAGAGCACAGGAAGTATTCACGCGAGAGGCAGGGAGAGAAGGAGTGAGCAAGAAAGAAAAGAAGAGGGAGGAGAGGCGGGTTGAGAAGCCGATGAGAAAAGTAAGAAAGAAAGGATTTTGTGACCTCTGGTCATATCCTTCCATCTGCGGCAGTGCCCATCCAGGAGCAGAGAGGACAGAAGAAGGAAGGGACAGAACAGAACAGCAGCCTTAGCAGATAGAAGTTAGACATGTTTATTATTCATGGACAGAAGCAGCTGAGGTATTGGAGAGGGCTTCAAAGCAGAGGATGGCTCCACGTCCTGCCTGGCCTTCTCCTCTGGCTAGACCCTGTGTATTTGGCCTTTGAGTACGGTTGCTGATCAATCCCCCAGCATGCTGCCAGGCTCTGGGCCCCCCATTACCGGGAGGCTGCTCTTTGAACAAATCCTGCCAGGGGTCACTCTCCCTCCGCTTCATCATCTTAAAGGTCAGCCACAATGACTGGCATGGAAGACGTCTCTGTCCCTGGCCGTAAACCCATGGCTGACCACTAGGAGCGTCTGCAGGCAGGAAGGCACGCAGACCGGGCGCTATTGTCCGAGTGGACAATGAGACAGACGGCCGGTCCAGACCAGGATAGAGGCAAAGACAAGCTCGCGTACCAAGACATGATGCAGAGGCTAATGAGGAAGGACTTGGTATTACTGTAGCCCATGAATTTGTCTATGGGGATCCATGACCAGACACAGCTCTGACATTTACCCCCCCCCCCCCCCCCACACACACACACACACACACACACGCATCATGCACATATACACACACAGACACACACACACACATTCAAATAGAAAATGTCAGCGGGAGGAAAGCAGCTTTAGTTGCTGATATGAAGCCCTTTCCCTACTAGAGTCACTGATTTTACTCTATATGATATGCTCTGCATTGATGAGATAGTGAGGAATGTTCCTCTTTGGTTACATTTAAATAAGTCAGCTTGAGATCATTGAGCGTTTGGGTGTAAAGGAGAAATGGGGAAAGGAAAGGAAATAGAGCGAGAGATGGAGATATAAAAAAAAATGAACAGGAAGAACAGCAAGAGACAAGATAAGAGGAATTATGCCATTCAGACTTACAAAACAAATAAAGCAGACAGCAAGATAGATGGTAGGGAAAGAGGTGAAATCACCAGACTCTTCATCTGGACCTGCACCTGCACCTTTTCAGTGAAGTCTATTTGCTAAAATGACAGCATTTCAAGCTGATCAAATGATTGTGCATATGTAATCTCTGTCAGTCTCGTTGCTACCTGTATGCCATGCTTGGCTACAAAGGGTAATTACCGTATACAACAATGGAGGAATCAGTGAAGTAAATTCAAGAGGACCCAAGAAAAGTAGACCCGTTTGCTGACTTTAGCTGTTAAAGTTGTGCTGTTGAAAAACACAAGGCAGCAAATGGGCCAACAATATATAGAAAGCAATATAACCACGCTTTAAAACGCCACTTTTTTTTAACAGTAAGCATTTTAGAAGCTACGGTATCTCTGCACTATGCTCTTGAATGCAGCCTAATGCTCGCACGAGATTGCGCCTGTCAAAACCTCTCACAAGGGTGAATTATGTTTCTTTGTGTGTTTGTGGGGCTACATCTCAAACCATTGCCTCCTTATGACATTCCCACCTTATGGGTAAGCGTACAGGGAAGTACTACTTACTTGTAACATGCACCCCTATCACTGCAGGGAAGGGTGCAGCGGGTTAGGAAGTCGTGTTTTACATTTCACACATTTTATTCAGAGCGAGTTACAATGGGGGAGCCACTAGGGGTTCAGTGTCTTGCTCAAGGACTCTTTGACAGGACAAATGGGTGTGGGTTGACATTGGCTGTTGCAGGGCCCGCATCTGTGACCTTTTTGTTACGGGACAATCTCTCTAATGACTAGGCTACCCCGCCCCGGATGATTGGATGGCAGGGAAAGAACTTGCTTGTTAACCCGCTCATTCACCCACTCGCCCAGGAATCCACCTACTAACCCACCCACTCATTCCACTCACTCATTCCACTCACTTCACTCACTCACTCACTCGCTCGCTCGCTCACTCACTCACTCACTTATGCAGAGCAATGAGAGTAACCATCAAACAAGAACCTTAGAAACAGAGAGCAACACGCAAACAAGCAAACAAACACTTTTTACATGGAGGATTACCTTGTAATCATGTAAATGAAGGTGTGTTTAATGAGGCTTACCTAGCTTTGGATCAACACCTCAGTACTTATCACACAGAGCAGAGACAGGAGGTAGAGTATGATGGAGAGGCCTAGCTATCCTCAGGCTTGTATAAAACAGGAGGAAGCACACAGCCAGGCTGAGAGATACACTGTACACCAAATAATTGTAATTGTAATGAAATCTGAGTTGAATATGCCTTAATTTGTTGTGAGTGTGTGTGTGTATGTGTATGTATGTGTGCATTCCTGCCATATGCCTTAATTTGTAGTGTGTGTGTGTGCATTCCTTCAACTGAGTATTTCTATCAGTGCTTATGGTCTTTGACATAAATAGCATCTGTCAGTTCAGCAAACATTTCCATAATACCACGAGACACTAAACAATGTTATTCTGCAATCGGCACATGCCGCAAGGAGCACTGATATCACTACTGCTTATTATACCTAAGTAAAAATGTTATCTCTTGTCAGAAATGTGGTTAGGCACTGTGGACCTCTGAAGCCAAAAGGCATCCACGGATCATTTGACAAGCTTTTCCTCCAATTTCCTTTAATGATTATTCGGGAGAGCAAGATACATGTCAATGGCATTATTGATTATTATTATTAATGATGGCTACTTTTGACCTCCTCCTAGATGCAAATAGTATTTCATCTCCCAGCCTCCACTATACCTTGTGCCAGTAAGGGATATATCAGTTATATCAAAAAGGGAACCTTGTGAATAACGTCTAACAGAAAGATGGCACATTGTACTCACAGTGCATGCCATAAACAGGACTATGAAATTGACTTGAAATGCATGAATTCATTAACCTTTACGAGGCCACTCTAGCTATAACTACTTAAGAGTAGAGTCTAAAATACAATCAAATCCTCTCTGCTTGATCAGGTGCCATGGATGAAAACCTCTTGGTAGTGTGTTGGTGTGTGAGCTAGTCTGTGACAAGCTGGGCCCTCCAGCAGATTTGTGCAGAGATGATCTGGGGCTACTCTGCCTGTCTGGCTGCCCTGATGAAGCTATGATGTCAGTATGCCTCTTTGGCTCAACAACAAGCTGTAAAACTGACCTTTGTAACTGCTGCTGCATGGTAGCAACATTAGCCAACTATTAGCACACAATACAAGGCTACAGTTCTTCCCTGTTCATGGTATAACAGACAAAACGCTAACTTGGTCCTTAAATGGACCAGGCAGACACCATGTGGGTTTTTTCATTGCCGACGATGCCAATGTTGGGATTATAAAATTACAGAATATGCGTAGAGTGCACACATTGTTTAAACCATATGAAACTAGAATGATGATGGCAGGGATGGTTGTGGCGTGTGTGTGTGTGTGTGCGTGCACAAACAAGCATGCGTACTAGTGAACGAGACATCTCGAGATATGTAATATGACATAATGTCCCCCCTGCTTGAACCCCCAGCTGCTCGCCCACATGCCACAGATCCGCCGCCATGTCTAAACAGATGCTCTATCAATAATGCCTGCTCCAGTGCCACACACCTCCCTGGTGGCCAAATCGGGGAGAGGAGAGGAGAGGAGAGAAGAGGAGAGGAGAGGAGAGGAAAGGAGAGGGGGAATAAATGAATGAGTCAGTGTTTGGAGGGAGGACAAGAGAGAAGGTGGATGGGCTAGAGGCTAGAGGGATCACTGGGAGATGGATTGGCTAATGCAGAAGAAGCCAAAGGACCAGTGAACCTGGGGATGAAGAGTTCTCCTTGTCCCATCTGCTCCAAAGAAGGAGAGGAGAGAGAAAACCCTGCGTCATCTGGGCCTACTCGCTCTAGTCATCTACCACTGTGATCCTGTCTCATTCTGAACACTGAACTGAAAGGAGAAAGACTGAGAGAGAGAGAGAGAGAGAGAGAGAGAGAGAGAGAGAGAGAAAGAGAGAGAGAGAGAGAGCTTTGAGTGATGCTACAACTCCTTTATAGGTTAGGGTTAACACTAAGAGGTGGATTTTCTTGCCATCCCTTCAGTCATCCAGATTTTGCCATGTCCTGTATTTGAGCCTAAAGAATATCACAAGTAAAGCCTTGAGAGCGATCGAGTTCAGAGAGGATTCAAATTTAGTGCATTATAACACTGAGAGCTGGTGCCCATCACTCACACTCAAATGGTATTTGCAGCCATCTGAAAAGCAGCTAATTCTCTCTCTCCACACACATATACACACGCACACACACACACATACACAAGCACACACACACATACACACGCACATACACATTACACCAACTTCAAACTTCAAAAAACACTGGCTCTGAGGTTTAGAGTAATTATCAACATAGCTAGCTAGCAAGCATTAATCAAAAATAAACATAAAAAAACATCAAAATGACTTCAGAGCTTACCATTGACCCCAACAAAGGATGCATGGTTTCCAAGCATCATTTTTGACATTTTTATTCTTGTAATCTTTCAAATAGAAGTTATATGGATTGGTATTTCAAGGTGATTATGCTGGAAAATGAAAATGTTTTACCAAAGCGGAATATTGTTTTAAGATATCCGGCCAACATCAGAGGAATAATACAGTTTATAGAAATAAAAAAAAAATAATAATAAGGATCATTGCTGTGGTAAAGAACACTAGAGTTGACCATGTTGAAAAGGTGCTTTTTGGTGTGAAGTGAGAATTTTTTAGGGGTATGCATTATTGGAGTGTGTCATCTAGCGTCTCATTGGGGCTAATCCTGTGGTGCAGCCCCACAGACTCCAGCAGCACTGCCGAACACACACAGCCCGGCTCGTACAGAGGTGCTCCGTCCTGAGCACCTAATAATGGAAACTGATTACAGTTTAGGCAATTGCTCCTGTTTTCGTTATTTGTTTTCCTATTAACAAAAGCCACTGCCAGTATTTATTAGGAGAGTATAGTTTTTTCAGGTTTCTTTTTTCTCCATAGCTATTCCTGAGGAAATGTTTGCTATTAGTGAAGGTGTAATCATAACCTAATCATATGCAGATTTCTCAACAAGTTACCTGAAATTCATGTATGTGCACTGACATGCAATCAACCATTTATTTTCAAGACAAAGGAATAAACTTCAACTCAACTGTGTAATGGCTAATGACTATAGTTAAAAGCAACAATCGATCAATTGTGCTATAATTAATAACTCGAAATGAACGAAACAAAATAAACATTAAATAAAACATTAGCAAACAAACAATCTTGTTTTCAAAATCCTTTAATTCAGGTTTCTGATTTATTTTTAATGGTGACACTGATGATAGCCTATAGATGTTAATTGAGCAATTTCTGTTTGTATGTACATGTTTAATCAATTCTTACCTCCCACTGAGGCGTGTTAAAAGTATGTTCATGCTCCTAATATATAGTTATCTAAAGCATTTGAAATTATTCTTCCCTTGAATTTGAATGAAACTGCAGAATGTAACTCTGTGCACATAGAGCACAGCCATAGTCAATTCAGACTTGGCAGCCAATGTTTTAACATATCCATCAGGCCTCCTGTGGAGGAACTGACACACACACCATCACCAACACTGTCCCACATTAACTGTATGTATGAGTTCTTGCATGAGGATCTTGTGCCTGTACACATCAATACTCCTTGTGCACCGCCCCTGTTGTCACCATCCATCATAATCTAGCCCTGCCTTCCACTAGCTGTCAAAACTGCTCTGGACAATTCACTCTGACACTGTCAGCTGAACTGCAAGATTTGACCAGCTACTAAAATGTGGATTGGCCTCCAGATTCATGGAAACTAACACAAGCTGCCTGTCCACGCCATGATTGTTGGATCCATGACTTTGTCACAATCATTCCAATTTTCCTGTTGCTGGAGGCAAAACTAAATCCTAGTGCAGTTAGCCCTTGCTAGCTGGGAAACTAACCTATCTGCACACCAGCCCCTGCTATTTTGTCCTTTGTCTGAGCTCTGACATCCGCTCCACTGCTACTGCGAGGCTTCCTGAGGACAGACTCATCCTGTTGTGTTTAACTCCTGGTAATTGTCATGAGGTGCATGACATGTGGAGTCTAAGCTGCCCAATTACAACCCGTCCCACAATCATATATGCCAGTACTTGACCCCTTCACTCATGTCACGTTAATCAGCAGATACCTAGACAAATCCTCTCAGTCAATAATAAAACAGTCCTAAACAAATCTAGTTAATCAGGCCCTTCATAAGACAATGTATATTTGTATATAAGTTATTAATTATTTACCATATAACACAGAGCACACAGCATGCCCCAAATCCCAAATCAGACAATTTAAAGAGAACACCATCAAGCTGTGTGTGCATGTGCAAGAGACATGTAAATGCTTGAGTGTGTGTTTGTGCAGGTGTGTGTGTGTGTGTGTGTGTGTGTGTGTGCGTGTGTCTTAGTGCATGTGTGTGTCAGTGCGTCTGTGTGTCCTCAAAAAGTGCCACATCATCAGCATTAACTGGCAGGACATTGCAGAGGATAGAAACACACAAAGGAGCAGGATTCACGAAGGAGCCACACATCAAGAGGAAAGTCAGAGACACAGAAAGTAGATGGGGCAGCAGCACACATTATTTTAATTAGCCTAGTGTTGTCTAACTTGCCCTCCAATTACAAATAGGCATGTATAATAAGCCATCTATTGATGCATGAAAGACAGGACGATAACACAGAAGCTAAACACTGGCAGGATAAGACTTGTTTGAAGTGGTTTTGAAGGAAAATGCAACATGAGAGGCTCAGTAACTAAAATGAATGCAATCTCTCCCTTTTATAAATGTACTAATACACACGTTATCATTCCTCCGCTGGGGGTCACAGCAGTGACTGATACGTCAGGAAGCTCCCATAACATTCAGGATCGAACAATAGCACTGCACCAGCCACTAAGATAAAGATGTTTTAGGACAGGAAAAAAAAAAAATCTTATTATGGAGGATAATTCTGGCTATTTTCAACCTGGGCCTTATTTTCATGACGATTGATTGTATTGAAAATTTTGTACCTTCACTGCAGAGATTTACGTACCTCCAGTTCACAGGAAGCGTCGCTGTCCAATACACAACCAAGGAAGCTCTAACAGTTGAACCCAAAAAGTGATTCAAACGTGTCCCACAACACTCACACTGTAATGGGACCTGCCTACATCAGACTTTCTGGTTAACTATTGCCTGAAATTGCGTATATTGTGGTATTAAAATGTTTTTTTGGACTAGCGTGAGTTGGTGGGGAAGTAGATTGTTCAAGTATTGAGTACTGATGCTTCATTCATGTCATATTGGATTTTCTGTAAATACGAACTACCGACTGAGACAAAAGGTTCATGTCAACATCTGAGTAGTAATTACAAGTAGGATATGTGGGAAAACTGTACTTACGAAAAGTGAGAAATATCTGCTGTAGTTCGTTCACGGTTGATTTTAAATTCAAAAATACAAATTAATTTTAAATGTGGCTGTTCTTCCACTTCTTCCAATAGGTGAACACAGCAGAAGACCAGTAGCCAGCAAAGTAAACAAGGAAGTGTGTGAGCAACACTAAGAAGAATCAAAAGGACTATTACAACTGAAATGATAATTGCTGTGTGTGTAAGTGATAATTGCTTCAACACAGCTATCTAAAGACATGTGTAACGTCAGTGTGCGTGTTATTGTGTTGGAAGGACGTGTTTTAATTGGAAAACTAGAAAAATATGGCCCAGGTTGAAAAGAACCAGAATTATCTCTCTATGTCTGTATTTGCATTTCAGTAGACTATAATATAGCCAAGAGGCGATGTTTAGAGGCATCAGAACCTTCAAGATAAAATACACAATCACATTTATGATAACGTTGTTAAGTGATAAAGACACTGAAGGGATACTGTATTCTACTGAGAGGTAGGCCTAATGAATATGCTCTGGCTAATTTATGCTGGCTAATTCGTCTACATTTGGTAAGTCTTAAAGATTGATTTTCTCAGCAAGTACAATCTCAGCTCAAAACCAAGTATTTGAAAGAGCAGGGGGGCGCGGTGAAGTGTGCTTTCACATTTTGTTACTTTAAATTCAATTTTGTGCAAAAACTCCCTCTCCATATGTCATGACAGTCCATCTTTCTGTGTGAGTATTAATATGCTATGCTGCAGACTGCTGCCATTCCTCTTCCTACTGCATATGAAAATGCTACTTAAAGCAGAGAGCTACAGTACGAGTTGATTTTGTGCTTTATTGGAAAAGGCATTGTGAAAGAAGCCCAGATCTAAAACAATGAAGACAATTGCAGCTATATTCAGAGACTTATTACTAACTTGGAGGGACTAACAGGGTCTGGTGAAAAAAAAAAAAAGCTAATGGGGGATTTCGGGCTATATATGCTGGGAAGTGCTGCACGTTAACCGAATGTGTGTGTGTGTGTGTGTGTGTGTGTGTGTGTGTGACAGTATGTTTATCCCCCCACATCTGAGGTTTGGAGGTGTGTTGAACCCAGGATGATGGGTGTGAGACACGCAAAGCTTTTGTTCAGGTGTCCTGGATAGCTCTCTATTCACATGTCATGTCTCTTGTCTGTGCCAATCCTATTCCCTCTGCATGCAACCCCCCTACCCACCACCCCCCAACCCCCCACCCAGCCGTGACAACAGCTTACAGAAAGCAGAAGTGCAGCGTGAAGGCATCCTCTTAGCGCAGAAAGTGTGCGATAGAGAGCTAGCAACACTTAATATCCAATGGTCAGATAAGCACTGGAGGCACCAGGGAAAATTCTAGTCCTGCTGCCATGTGGAGGGGCTGAATGCAGAAACGGACATATCTGATCGGTGTAGTCCTCCACAGGCACACTTCATGGCTTGCAGGGTTTATGCTTGGAAAGAATGGATGCATCACCGTATACCTCCATCCATCCTGACAACCCTCTCTTCCTGGGTCTTATTGGTTCGTCTCTGGGCCTACCTGCTGTATATCCACGTGTCCACTTCGATCACCATTATATAAGATTTCTATGACAGCTTTTCTGTGTGAAGACAGACAGGTATGGATGACCCCAGGGTCTCTGTGTCTGAGGCCCGCCCCAATACCCCCCCCACCTCCCTCCCTTCTTCCTTTTTTCCAGATTGACTATCCTCAGGAGCCACAGTCCTCAGGAGAGCGTCTGGCTGTGTGATTCTCTTTGGCCTTTCACCACTGTGGACTTTGAATATACCTCTTTACTCACGCCTGATGCTTGTTATAGACAGGACCGGCCTTTCCTTAACTGGATCTATCCTCTTCAACTACGCATTAACGACTTCTGATGCAGCCTTCGACCGCAGATATGATCCGCCGCATATAATATGCTATTATATTTTATGTATCTTGTCTCTTGACTGTTTAACGATTCACCTCTTGTGTCAGTTGATATGGGAGCTCGCACACACACATCCGCATGTGAATACAAAAGAAATACCATGAGTGGTAAACGTCTGGGGCAGGAGAAGACAGTGGAGGAGTTAGTGGTCCCTCTCTCTCCCTGCGGGCAGTATAGCAGGCTGCATGGCAGCGCTGTCTACCAGGACAAGTTAATAAGATGGAGCAGTCCCCGGGGGCAACAGCCGGCGAGCATTATCACTCTGAAGGCAGCCAGAAAAACTGACACATACTAGGAAAGAACTCCCAAAAAGAAGCTTTTAATTACCCCCTCTCACTAGCCATTGCTGCAGAAAAAAGTTAATTTGACAATTTAGAAGACAGGGACTTTTTCGAAATAAGGGATTTCACTTGCTCTCGACGAATCTTCAGCAATTATTATTTCTTGGTCTGCTCTATTCATACTCTATTTGCATTTTTCTCTTCTTTCACTCTCTGTCTCCCTCTCACACACGTATGACGAAGCAAGCTTCTCAAGCGTGAAACCACAAGGAGGTGTGGGGCAACACAGCACATATCAGCACATGTGAGCCGCCAAAAGACCACTTCTACAGACATGTGGTGTGATGAATAAATCATGCTGCATAACCAAGAGGAGAGAAGTTCCTCTCCTGAGGGCCCACGTTTCCTTAGTGCTGCTCCACTCAAACACCAGTATCTCTCTGCCATCTAAATGAGCCACACATGGCCATGGCCAAGCAAATAAGAGCAAAACTGTCACCTCACTGAAGAAACATTCATCATTACACAATTTGTTCCCTTTTATTACAGCCATTGTAATTAAAATAATTGAGTACTGGGGTGGGCAGGTGCTCCCATCATCCATTTTTTTTTACCAATTAGCACTACAATAATATTGCCCTGGTATTGCAGATGATATTATTAGCATTTTGATAGAACACAAGTGCCTGCATGCCTGCACGCCAGAGAACTGCTCTCCTGTGAAAACTTTTCAGTCAGATCCACCAGGGAAGCGTCAATTTTTTGGTTTGACAAAGACACAGGCTGAGAGAGAGAGAGAGAGAGAGAGAGAGAGAGA
Organism: Centroberyx affinis; assembly: GCF_046629955.1. Classification (NCBI taxonomy): domain Eukaryota; kingdom Metazoa; phylum Chordata; class Actinopteri; order Beryciformes; family Berycidae; genus Centroberyx; species Centroberyx affinis. Next base: position 711,651 of record NW_027281435.1, read on the forward strand.
GAGAGAGCATCCTAGGCGCTGTGTAGCGAATTAGAGCCATCTTTAACATCCAAAGAAAGACACCCAGCAGTTCCAAGAAGGGCATAATAAGGCCTTCATCCATTGACCACAAACATAAAAAAACACTAAATTGTGGATACATCTCAGAGCTCAAGACAGTAAAACGGCATTTTAAAATCCAAGAACTGAACCCCACTAATCAACAGACTTACCAAACACCACCCAGCACTAATCAACATCAGGCAGAACTACTTTACCATCACAGACCATCATACAAAGGATAGCTATTTTGATCACTGAAAAAAAATCCAAACATAACAAAATAAATTGCTATCTGGCCTAAATTGTAAATACAAATTAGCAACAAAATATCTCTTTGCTGTTAAGACAGTTACAGTCAATTAAATTGAATTAAATTCAATTCAATTCAATTCAAGGCGCTTTATTGGCATGAAATACAAAAGTATGTATTGTTGAAGCAAAGTCAATGAATTCAAATTCAAATGACAGTAACCAAACTTGATCATATGACAATGAACAATAAATATACAATTTATATGTCATCTAATTAGTAAATACAACAATCAATTATCAGTTGTTTTTTTTTTCTTTGGTACATTGTCAATGGTTCTCCTGTCTGAGACTGTAACAGGCGAAGACATATTTGGCTGCAGTAGTGGCACACTCCTTTTGTTCTCCAAGAATATATTGGAGTTTTTTATTTGTTGGAAGGTTTTCAAAATATGGAAGGTAAATATTTCTGATTCCTGCATAATTTGTGCGGTGCAAGAGGAAATGCAGCTCTGACTCCAGTCAGTCTCCAGACAGTCTCTGTCAAAGATGAGACAGATCCTGACCAAATACAGAGTGAGGGACCACAGTCGCACCATAGATAAAGGATAACAAGAAAAGTCCTGGCTACCAAAAGAGACACACATTCTCTTAAAGGATAATTCTGGCCATGGTGAATGTTAAGCCAATTTCCCAGAGTGCCGTCTGTCCCTTATGGAATTGTAAGCTAGATGGGATTTTATAGAATCTCACTTTTTATGTATATTTTCTACATTTTTAAACGGGGCTCATAGCGGATAAGAAACATGCTTTTTATTATCATTTGGTCCAACTGATTTGTGCATGTACATGTCGAAGAATAAAACTGGCAGCATGCATACACATACACACACACATTGGGGCAGATATTTACTGTTACTTATTCGTCTTCTTTTGTGTCAGGAATTCCCATTGTACCTCGACGATTTGGCAAAATACTTCATGTGACATTCATGCCAATAAGGCATTCTGAATTCAATGAATTGAAATAACTGTGTGCATGTGCGTGTGTGTGTGTGTAGGGGGGGAGAGAGAGAGAACGATAGAGAAAAAGAGGAAATGGAGAGAGAGAGTGTCAGAGACAAAGACAGAGAGAGCGAGACAGAGGGAAAGACTGAGACAGAGAGATCAGAGAGCTGGGGACAGAAGAACAGAGAATGATAAATGAATTCCCAAGAGAAAGGGAGGGACACGGAGAAATTACAGAACAAAAGCAGAAGACAGAAATGACATTTCTTAAGGGACTGCTGTGCGGCATTTGTAGGGAGAAAAATTAAATGTGAGGGCCAGAGAGAGATGGAAGGCGGGAGCGCGTATGGGGAGAATGGTATGAGTAAGAGCAGGAGACAAAAGAGAAAGTGTGTGAGAGGTAAGACTAATTTATGAGAAATGAGACAGAGGCAGGACTCGGTGAGGCTGGCTGCTGCTGGCTGATGGATGGGGGGGCTGAGCTGTGCAGGTCGGTGGGCAGAGAAGAACCTGTGATTGGAATCCTTTGAGGCGGCATTTCAAAAAAAGTGAACTCTTAAGACATGGAGACAAACATGAAGCAAAAACCTCACTTCTGCTAGAGGGAGATTCTCCCTGGCAGGCAGGTAGAGAGGCGAGAAGGTGAGAAAGAGATCTGGTAGAAAACAAAGAGAGAGAAGAGAGAGAGAGAAAAGGGAGAAGCCAGGAAAGAATGAGCAAAAGAAAAAAAAAGAGATAGTGTGAAGTGAAAGAGGCAGAAAGAGTAAGCGAGGGAAAGATGAAGAAGATAAAGTGAGATGAGAGACGGCTGCCTTTGTTGCAACTGCACTCCCACTGTAGCAGTTTGGAAGGAGGGGTGTGTGTGTGTGTGTGCACACACGTGTGCATGCTTTTGTGTGTATGCGAGTATCTGTTCTAAAGTTCACATAAGCGTGAAAGGCGGGATTGATGATAAGGCAGCTGCTCATTTATAGTGGGTAAGGAGTTGGTTCCCACATGCTCCAAGTACACAAACACAGGGACACACACACACACACAAACAGACACTAAAGCTGCCCCTGGAGGTAGTGAGAAACACACAGGGCCTACAATATATGTAAGACTCTCCTCTAGACAGAATCCCCTCCCAAAGCTCGCTGACAAGAGGAGCACGGTGAACCTCCTCTCTTTCAAACAGCACACAGTCTTTACTCGCCCCAGTCTTACAGCACACACATACTGTATCAAAGCCAGGACACACGCTGCTGTGTGAAGTGCCATCACGCACGCATGCACACACACACACACACACACACACATTCTCTTTCTGTCTCTCTTTCTATCTTTTTCACACGCACAACTTTCAGAGAACAGAGCGGGGAGGAGAAAAGGGCCGGGAGCAGAGACGAAACACCCAGACAGTGATGAAGGTACGGCAGTAAAATACACTGTAGCCGTCATCTATCTACTGATGGAGGGAACATATCACAGTAGAGTCTGCAGGCGCACTGTTTTATGTTGGGGCTCTTTTAGTAGGAAGCTAATATAGATCAGGACAAAAAAAACCCAACATGCATTTACATACATATGCATGGTTCATGCATACACACACACACACACACACACACACACACACACACACACACACACACACACCTACATACATACAAACACATACTAACCTCTGACTAACTCTCCATCCCTCTCCAATTACACTGCCAATTTCATGGAGGCAAAACCAGAACAAAAGGAAGTGAGCACTGGGCTTATTAATCACACCGTCATCCCACTTGCATTCCTTTGTAACCTCATGAACTACCGATGGGCTTCCATGTCGAAGCTCTGCTACAGCCGTGAGGTTTGGCCAAGGGGAAGCTGCTTTAGCCAAAAATAAATAAATAAATGAATAAATAAATAAATAAATAAATCTAATAATGTCAGATGTCATCCCTGACCCCTGTAATTTCACAAATTCAGATTTATTGCCAATCATGATGTATCGCGCCCGTGCGTATCCACAGAGATGTATTGTGTTTGTCTGTTTGCTTTCAAAGAGACAAACGCATGCTGGCACGCACACTCGCACACGGCAAACAGACAAATGCATGCCTGCTGTGTGTGAGTGTGCAAATGTGCGTGTGGTGGACGACGCCACGTGAAAAGGGTGGCTGGCTGGGGGCTCGTTCTCTGTGGGACTCTACAGTGGGGCAAGGCAAATTGGTTAAAAAGACGCAGGCAGGGCAGAGCAGCACTGGGAATCCCACAGAGAATGAGCCCTCAGGCAGCCACCCATTTTTTATGGCATCTTACACACACACACACACACACACACACACACACACACACACACACACACACACAAACACACACATGCACGCAAACTTCCTTGCATAAATATAAACACACACATAGCATACCTACACACAAGCACACACAGTTAAACACACAAAGACACACTTGGAACCTGTCAAGTGGGAACAAACTGATGACAAGACGGCGACAGATGGATTCACTGAGGAGAGACGAGCTACGCATTCAACTCAATTAGCAACGTGCTGCCGCATGACGCCGATGGGAGATGGAATCTTACCATGACTGGCAACCTGTCAGTCGAGCTACAGAGCCGCAAAACAAGCATCATGGAAGGCGCAATGAATTAAATTTAATAAACCAATAAATAAATTAATTTCTAAATAAATGGTATAAAACCGCTAGAGTGGGGGCTCTGCATCAAAAAGCAGGGCATAATGTGACCAGGGAGCCTAAATATCCCCAGGCACGCAGAGAGAAGAAACTAGCAGAGGGGAAAGAGGAGGAGGAAGAGGTGGGGAGAGGATGGAAAAGAGAGAAGAGAAAAAACAATGGCTGGCCTCTCTCTCTCTCTCTCTCTCTCTCTCTCTCTACCTGTGCGAACATTAGAAAGCTCTGTTCATACATTATCCTGCCATGGTGCCTAATGAGCCAGGCATCTCCACCCTGACACTTACGCTTGGCTAGGCAACCCTTATTACAGAATGTAGAGACACACTCACACTCACACTCACACTCACACTCACACTCACGTACACACACACACACACACACACACACACACACACACACACACACACACACACAAAGCACTCAGGACTGACCATCAACATCACAGTTCATCACAGCAGCTGTGTGATGGGGGTCAGTAGAGTGTAAAAACATCTCTTGCTGCTTAGGACATAAAGGAACTCTCCATATTAAAATTATTCTTTTCTGTCCGCCTAGAAAAATAGTCCTATTACGACATGGAGCTCTGTGTGTGTGTGTGTGTGTGTGTGCGTGTGTGTGTGTGTGTGTGCGTGCGGTCAGTCTCGGGCAAAGTTAGTTACAAAGATGTATTAAAGGAATAGTTCACCCAAAAATGAAAATTCAGTCATTATCTACTCACCCCCATGCTGATGGAAAGTCGGGTGAAGTTTCTTAGTCCACAAAACAGTCCTGGACCTTTGGAAAGGGTGTAAATGACATCTTTTCAAGTCAACTTGGGATCTCGGGGCTTCCGGAGACTTGGATTACGCCAGACGAGCTGTATGGAGCCATTTTATTTTTTTTCTGTTGTTTTTTTACGTTTTAAGTCCCCAGCAACTTCGGTTGTTTAGGAGAATGCTGCAACGCTGTTTTGCTGTGAAGCTCCAGGACTGTTTTGTGGACTAAGAAACTTCACTCGACTTTCCATCGGCATGGGGGTGAGTAGATAATGACTGAATTTTCATTTTTGGGTGAACTATTCCTTTAAGCTGCATGGAGGCTGGTGGTGGGCATGGGGACAGACACCATGCGCCCTTCTGAATGGCTGATTACCAATGCTTTATTGTTCATGACTGCAGCCAAATTTGCTCATTTTGCTGCATTATGCGGCAACGTGCCTCAAGAAACACCACAAAAGCCGGTCTATCCAGTCTGGCAACTTGCCGATCTCTGCCAGGATCTACCCTGCAGTGCTATGATTGTTTGGCTGCTTCTGTATGAAAAGCTCTTCCACTTCACATGAACCAGACCTCCTACAACTGGCTAACTGGTGAACTAGCAGGACTGTGGGTGACCAATCAGTTGGAAGTAGGAACAGAATTGCAAAGTTGCTCAAATAAACATCAAAGGTCACGACAGCCTGCCAACGTAGACTGGAAGTGGGAGATTTGTTTTGAAATTAGGGATGACTGACATGTTGTAAACAGTTGAACCACTCAGAAAATGATTCAGTTCAACTCTCAAAGTGCCAAGAGTAAGAAAAAAAAAGAAAAAGAAAGATAGAAAAGAGTGATAGTTCTTTTTCCTTTAATCTAAGATTAGAGGATTCGACTGGAGGTGATGTAATCTAATTCACCTTGCAATCTTTCAGTGAGAAGTGATTGCTGTGGCTCAGCAACTGATTGTGATGACCTTAAACTGTGAAAAAGCCTTGTGGGTTGGTGACTTCCGACCATTATGCTCACAACAAGGGCAGAGGAAGCATTGTTGTTGTGACAATCTGCTCTTGACAGATCCTAACTTCCAAGGAGTTGTGCAGGAACCTGAAAGGAAGTTTTCTGTTCTACTATTGTGCAGGAACTTGATAGCTCACACTGAACCTGGTATTAACAGCACTTCCCCTGAGAAAATGCATGGAAGAGAAGCAGGTTGCTTTCATTGTAAAATCAGACAACAGAATGTGCAGCAAAACCGCCCCCTCTGTATTTTCATATATAGTGGCAGGAGAGTGGTGGTCTATTTTTTCTTTGAAACCCCAGTCGACTCAGTTGCAATCAATTTAATCCAAGTAAACCACCCACACCACTTAAGCATATCTATTCTCAATCAGACACCACCTTTCATCCTTATATACCACTGAGAAATACGGAAGTATATCACATTTGTTAACAACAAAGATGGTAATAGAACAATTGATTTGAAGCCCCCAAGATAATCTGAGTAACATATTGCAAGCTTAAAAAACTGTTAATTGAGTAACAGCAAGCTGTTAAAATTTTTTAATTTAATTTAAGAATATTTATGTAGTTCAGTTAACTATAAACTGTCAGTACTATACTTGAAAGCAAGCAAACTATAAAAGTAACAATGTGTCTCTGGTTACTAAATCTAATCTAATGGGTAATTTCCTAAAGTAATTGTAACATACACACTTTGAAACCTCTGAAATAACCTTCTGGTCATCATTTTTTATTTAGTTTAAAATGAGGACTGTATTTTTGAAAACTGTGGGTGGGGGAAAATGTTTCTGCACTGCATGTCTGGGGAAGATGGCTATATCAAAAAGAGACCCGTGTGATCAGCAGGCTTGAAAAACACGTTAGGAAGACAAGGGAGCGACACATTTTACTAACACTGCACAGTGGACACTTAACCAATTCCCTCATGTGCTGCGCTCAGCTGTAAGAGGCCTTGGTAGGCACAAACCATACTGTAAATACAGGGAACGATGCAGAGGGAAGCAACCACTTCCTCTCTCTGTCTTTCTGTTTTTGTTTTTTTTACAGTCTCATGGACGTTACAATAAGAACATTCCTGCAGTTATATGAACATCTTCCTAGGTCCTTTTGAAATGTCTTTAAAGACTTTGATGCTTTGTGTTAGTTAAATTTGATCCAGATTAAGCCTATGTATGAAGTGTATAATTTCTAAATATTTTGTTTTTTCATGTGTGCTCGTGTGTTTGTGTGGTGCGTGTGTATTTGTATGTGTGGATGTAAACTCAGTATTCCAGGCCACGGTGGCCCCAATCTCACAGGAGGTTTAACCTCGGTAAATCCACTATTAGGTGTTCTGAGAATGATGATGTGAGCAGTAGATCCTCCCCGGTGGTTTCACTTTCTAAGAGCCTCCAGCAGGTCACAAATAGAGAAGCTGTGGGGGTATTACAAGGTCAAAGGTCGGCTAACTCTCAATATGATGACAATTCCAAGCTGGCATTTTCATTTCCTGAAGAGACTGATTCCCCATGGCAGCTGAGGCCAAAGCTGTTTGCTTATTTTCGTTCAAATAAATTCATCTCTGCTTTTAATAGAGAGACGAGATATCGAGAAATTGTAGTGTGGGCCCGCTGTGTGCACAACACAGATAGTCTTTCTTTCCATTCACATACTGTATACTGTACATCCAAGGGAAATTCCATACAATATGTGTTTACCATGTTGGCATAAAATCAGACCAAGCCTATCATACACAAATGCCAGCTTTCTGTACGTTTTTTTTTTTCATTTTGTCCTTCAAACCTCTACAGAGGTGAGGCCATGCAGCCAGCCAGTGGGAGTAGCTGATGTTTTAATGGCACACGGTTTGTCTCCTGGTGGTGAGATAAACATGGGGAAGAGATTAAAACCCCAGGCTTTCTTCCACAATCTCCTGCCTCCATCCTCCTTCCCCTTGCAGTGGTCATGCAGGGCCAGCACTGCAGATTCTAATTCAAAACCAAACCCATCCAGTCTATCAGGCACACCAAAGCCTGAAAACCACACACGACTGCAGCGGCACCGCTCGTAGGGACAGATGTCTGCAATGGCCAGGAGAAAACAGCCAGGTGACAAGGAAAGGAGACCTCTCTACCGTTGAATCACTAACCTGTCAAGTACGTCACATGAAAATACTACCAGGAATATACAGAGCTAATGCTGGTGGTGTTAGAGTTCAAGGTGTTGAAAAGAGAGAGCCTGTTGGGGCACAGCAAACACCCTGAGGTGGAGGAAGTAGGGCAGGAGGACAGGCTCCCTGGTACATCCTGTGCCTCCCTACTGAGGCACAGGCTGGCCACAAAGCCCACTCCCTCGCCTAGGAGCTGATGAGCTGGAGGAGTTATTAAGAGTGACTAAACTCATCATTTCCTTTGTCATCGTGATTAGGCCAAGGAGAGAGGCCCTCAGGTGGAGGTAGGTGCAGTGCGTATGATTAGCTCTGCCATTTAAATGACATTCACACTAATCGCTAATATCAGGACTGTCAAGAGGAGAGAATACAAGCAGGAATTTGCCGGCTAATGTTGGAAGGCTAAAGCGTCGCGAGGAAATGTGCAGGAACATCTGATTCCATTTGCTGTGAACGCTGTGTCAGTCAGCTATGTCAGGCACAGTGGAGGCCTGTTTTACTGTCTCACTGATGCTATACAGTAGTCGCAGACAGCACAGAGGAGCTGCACTCTGTAAACACTACTTCTACTGCTGAACCGACAGGGAGGCGCTTGCTTAAAACAGGCTTGGTACTGGAGGATATGTGCCATCAAAGAGGAGCTAGCCTAGAAAATGTGCTTTGGAGAAGATACTGTAGTTAAGCCGAGTCCAAATAAGGATAAGCTTTTATTCTCTTGTACAACCAACAATAGCGCCAACACTTTGCTTATAGAAGCATTTGGATGAGGAATGAAAGGATTGGTTAAGTTTTCTTCTCTTAATGGAAATTCATCTCTGAAGTCACGCCATCTTTAAAACTCAAATGACCCTGCTCCAAAATACCTCTCTTCCCTGAACAAAAGAAGGCATTATCAAACCTCATTCTCAGCAGTGCTAGATCCATTTGGTAAACAGCATGTGTCCTACAGTAGTAATCAGAGGGTATTTTTGAGGGATTTGCAGGCTGGCCAGGAGGCATCCGCTGGAGTGATCTCTAATTGCTAGAAGCGGAGGCCTAGACTGCCTGGCGCTCTTTTGAAGCCATCGGCAGCAGCTTCCAGCCAGAGGAGCCAGCAGGGAGAGACTTCCCACTGAGGCACTCTCCCTCTTTCTTTATTTCTCTCCCTTTTTCTCCCTCTGCCTCATCATGCGTTCATTCTACTTTTTCTGCTTTCCTTCTTCTCTGTCTCTCTCTTCTCTCCTTCATCTGCTTTCCCTTCCCACTTCTTTCTCTCACCGTGCTCACTCCCTTTCTCCACTCCCTCTTTTCCCTCCTCTCCTACTCACTCAATGAGCCAGCAATCACTTTGCAGACAGACATCCTCTGCTCAGTCGGCCATGTTCAATCCCCAGCACCGGTGGCTGATGAGGCATTGTGGTGACGTCAGACACCGGGGCTTTTCAGGGAGCAACAGTTAACCTGTGGCGGCGCAGCTCAGCTTCCCAGGTTACAGGCCTCATACAGCCAGTCTTTGTATAAAATAATGAATGTAATATACCAAAGAGATGAAGGATAATGAGGCCAATTATTTTTTTCTCCTCACCCAGTGAGGCGAGAGAGGCGAAGTTCTGTCAGATGGTTGGTGTATAATGACACCTAATATCACTCTAGCCTTTGTCCGTATGAGCTTGTGTATTATAGGGCAAAAGTGTTTTGCCCGATAATACACAATTGTGAGATTGTGGGAAAACATACACACACACACACACACACACACACACACACAAACAAAATAAATATACAATATGGGCACAAAGTCATAGCGATTAAGGACTGACAATATTCAAGCATGTGGATATGTGGCATACTGTCCGCATTGCTCATGCTGGGACTGTGCAATCCACCTATGCAATGCTGAGACACACAAATATAATCATACACACACACACACACACACACACACACACACAGACTCAACCAGTTTTTGCTTGTTTGGAAGGCAGCTCGCTCAGTGTGACATTGACTCCTCAGTGCCAATTCCGCGCTGGGAGCTGCACTTGGTCGCTTTGCTGCCAATCCAGGTAAAGAGATTACAGACACACACAATGCAGTCTTCTGTTCCTCTGCCAGGAAGAAAACCAGCCCTTTCAGTCCATAGAAAAAAGAGCTGCACACAAATTCACACAGCCTTGGCCCCATGCTTACACAAAACCAAGAATCCCCTGCTTCTCCAGGAACATGGGTTCTAATCTGTGCCTCGCTCAGTGGCTCCCCAGTACAAAGCAGCCTTACAACTAAACTAATTCAGCCTCCATGCTTTATCCTAGTCCCCGATGCTGTTGCACATTACTAATACTTGCATCATTCAAAAAAAGCATGAATTTGGCCTATAATCAGTCACACAGTCATTGTAAAGCTAGACAATTGGGCGCTGTCTGGTTACAAACTATTGTAAAAGAATATGAAAGAAAGTTTCCCCAGGATTTCATCATCTTATTTAATGGTGTTATTAAAAAAAAGGCTGATAGAAAATGTGTGTTTCCTATCAGTCAAAGCAGATATAGGTGTCACCTGCAATATTCTTGTATTAACTAAAACCTGTTTAAAACTGTTCTGGATTGACATGGGTTCTTAGCAGTACTGATTTTGCAGTGCATGAATCAAACCATCACTGTGGCGTGCACAGTTTTGACCCAATTAATCAGCTACTTATGATTTTAAGAGTGTAATTTAGCAATGGATTGTAATGTCCTAATTTGCATTGTATATACTTATCTTTTTTTTCTTTATTCATGTGGATTAGTTGCGATGGTGGGAAGGTGCTTGTGAATAATCAAATCAGAGGAAGCTTACTATACTATATATTCCTTCTTGACAAAGTCCCGCGTGGATTATGTATGGGGTATTATGCTACAGAGAGATGTGATGATGAAGAGAGTGATAATATGGTGGAGGAGGAGGGCTAATTACAGTCTGGCAGAGTAGCACTTAATGAAGGATGTCTATGGGCAGAAAGACAAAGGATTGTTCTATCATCTACCTTTTACTCACAAATTAAACCCCAATGCTTAGGCGGATAGCAGTAGTTGCCACTCAGCCACTCTCATCACTATTCGTCACTGTCTCCATCCCCTCCTCTAAGAGATGCCATTTGTCTCACCTCAGCAACACTCTCCTTGGCACTGGCAATTGTGTTTGACAGTAAAATCACATTTTAGATCATAGATCATATGTCAGCCTGCGGGATGGGAGTAGGCAAAGAATGACAGAATGATTTTTACTCGGGGCTCTTCCAAAAGATTTTATTCCCCACTCCTATAGCTCCTCCTGTCATCTAGAGGTGGCATGGGGAGTCGTGTTGGGAGTATTGGGAATGAAAACTGGTATGCATAGTCCATGACTGAGAGCTTGTCTTAGTCGTGGTAGTAGTGCCCATGGCTTTGGCCCAGAGCATAGCCTACAGCGCAGCAAACTTGTAGCATGTGCTCCAAACACAGGAGGTCTGGGCCTCCTGCACTACTGATAAACCACACATGTCCAGGAATGAAAAATCACTCCTGTAAAAAAACATATCTTCTAATTATAAAAGCTGCATAGGAATGTGACTGAGTGTCTGTTCACATTTGCATTCGTTTCCAATCCTGGTTATTTTGCCATCACAGAAGTGGGTGTCAGTAGAAAAAGGAAAGGTTGAAGGGAGAAGGGGGTTTTGGTGGTGGTGTGGGTGGGGAGGGTGTGTGTGTGTGTGTGGGGGGTGCTGCAGTGGACAATAGGCGCCCTCTGGCATCAACCTCTGGACAGCCCAAGCTGCTCACCAAAGACACTGAACTCACCCACAATGAACTGCAGCAGTGGGAAGGAAGGCTTTAGAGAGTTCAATTTCCAACACAATTGGCCTTATTCTACTCCTTTAAATGCCAAGGAGATGGTGTGCAGTGTGTGCCTTTGTGAGGAGCTTTGCTTACAGCGAGTGTCCTCTAGCAGGAGAGATAGAGAGAGAGAGAGAGAGAGACAGAGAGAGAGAGAGAGAGAGAGAGAGAGAGAGAGAGAGAGAGAGAGAGAGAGAGAGATGGAGAAGAGAGGCAGGGTGGGGAGATTGTGCAGGGCAGAAATAGTGTGTGTAAAAAGAAAGGAAGGAAGAATGAGAGTGAATGAATGAGGAAGATAGAGAGTGAAAGAGTAAAAAAAGCACTGGGAAAAGGAGAAGGGTAGAGAATGTCTCCTCTGGCTGTCGTTTTGCCAGCAGTTACCTCACATGGGCTGTCTGAAGGACAATGCTGCTACTAGTGGACTGTAACATTCGTCCTCTATCTAATCCTCCCCAGCTCCAAAGAAAACACACTTACAACCATGTGTCGATCATGGGAAATTTCAATAATCTCATACACAAATGGTAAACTGTTCCAATAAAATACTTAAAGTGTTCATTACAACACACCCCCTCGTTTTAAAAAGCTGAATGAGTAAACACATCAGCCCGTTTAAAGTGCTGAGATAAGATTCAAGTGAGGCTCTGCAACAATTTGAAGTCATAGAGTGAGACACAGCAGAGATAACCAGAGATCACCTTCAACTGCTGTCATTTTTACAGTTAATATTCAATTCTTTCTCATTGAGGAACTCAACCTTAGTGCCCACATCTCCCTAGTATATTTAAATAGTCTACCTGCTTTATATCTAAAATGCTGCTTGTACCAAAGTTGCCCATCATTTTCAGTTATTTGCCACAACTAGATTTTTTTCTCTCCTCAAATGTCAAGTAAATGTTTATTGATTGATTTGCATCCTCTCTCCTACCTATTTTGCTGGAGCAGATAGCAGCTATACCTAAGTCTCCATTTAAAAGAACAAGAAAGGACTTTGGTGAATTGAAGGCTACTTTGTGATTCAGGATTTGGACCAGATCAGATTTCAAATTTGATAGTCATGCAACTGATCTGTAATCTAGAAGTCATATTTTGTAATGCACTGCATGTCAGTGTTGCAGGTACGCTAGACACGGCAGATTTTTTGTCAAAGAATAGATGTGTGCAAGTTGGATGGATGAGATGATGGAGACCGACTATCTATTAGATAAGGGAAATAATGCACATTCCCGTGACACTTTGTAAAGCATCAGCTATTGATATAGATATGTACTGCAGAAAATCCATGTGGCTGTCACTTCCACAACAGGAGAACTATTATTTTGGGGAGCTGCAAATAAGGGGCTATGGAGTCTTATGCAGTCGTGCAATGGGTACCCTGGTTTTAGGAGATGATTTAGGAGATACTTGGGTTGTCAAAGAAAATGTATGCTTCCATGCATTCATGCATTGCAGCAAAATCACCGTACCATTTTATAAATCAGTCTATGGGATATAAATGAACATGGGTGGGGAGCTGATTTGGCCTGTGGGCTACCAGTTCCCCATCACTGGGCTAAGAAATCTTCTCTAAATGACATAAAATGGGCAGAGCCGATGCCTCCACTGAAAACATATTCAATGTCCTCTCCTATGTGCCCATGGGGGAGCTGAGACATTAATATCATGCAATCATACAGTGGATCAGTTAACTCTGATCCATTATTCAAATTTTCTTTCCCCTTTATGAGTCTGTAATATCCTATGAAGTCCATCTACAGCACCTGTTATGTTTCTAAGATCAGCAAATATTTACTGTTTCGAATTCACAATGGAAACAGCAGAAAAACCATCAGACAAAGGAACAAAATAGCAAAACGCTAGTTAGACAGAAACAGCCACTGCAGAAAGACTTGCACCTGCCTCCTGCTACTGTGTCACACTCAATATAAATACGTCCCCTGTCATCAGAAAAATTGCCAGGGAGGCTGTTTCTCCATCATTGTCTTCATTTGAAGGGCATTTTGCCGCCCAAAGGCAAACACCTAACACACTAACCGAGCGTGGCGCCCATCCCCATTCACAGAGGACTGGCAGTGCAGCAGAGGGGAGAGAGAAGAGAGAGGAATAAGAGAGGAGAGAGAGAAAAAAAAGCCTCCGTCTCAAAGCAGACCTCACACTGGGTTCTGTCACTACAGATCAAAATCCCCTCAAAGCCATAGATCACTTCCACTATAGTTCACATGTTCCACACTGAGAAACTGTTTACCAGACTCAAAGAGCTCTTCCACACAGCGTACTCACACATACAGTACACACACACAGACGCACACACACACACACAGACAGAGATAGATACAGATATACAGTAGAGACAGAGAGAGAGAAATGCACAGACACCGCCATGAACAAAAAAACGTTACAGCCATCTATCCAAGATAATTGTCTTACACATTTATACAGCTACGGAGGAGGAGCTGCTCAATACAAACAAATATTTACATCTATATGGCAAAACAGCGCTCAGCCCAACTCTGTGAGATGGTGTAATGTCAGCTCTGCCTGCAAGTGAGCTGCCTGCTGTGACAAACAGAGAAGTGTCTGCTCCTTTTTCTTGTGGAAATACCTGTCAGTACCTGTCGGCCACACACACACACACACACACACACACAAACACACACGCAACCACACACAGTAAGACGGAGGTGACATGCTAACAATAAGCGCCAGGGACATCACGTCTCTTAACAGCTCCTCTGCAGCACCTACTGTATGAAAGGACTCGTAGCCAACATGCTACCCGAATGTACTGTGTGCTTATTGGTGGCATGTCAGGCCCGTTGGCGTGGCGTCTGGTTGAAACACATGACATGGGCGCACTGCAGTGCAGGGAGGCAACCTGTCTTTGGAAAGTCCTCTGCTTTAGAGAGAACCGTCCCCTAATCTAAGATAAGGAGCCGATGAGAGAGAGCGATAAAGTCGGTGCTTCTCCTGGGCTTTATCTGATGCTGTTATCTGACTGCACAGCACCCACCATCTCGCAATCTTTACACCCTTTAAGCACCTTTCTGAAACACTCACACCAGCATCATCGCAGAGGCAGGCGCGCGCACACACACACACACACACGCCGTCAAACGCTCAAACATTCTAAATACCGTATCAGCTTATTGATTACTTTGACACGCTCCCATTGTTGAACAGATGGTACACCTAATATCATGTGAAATGGAACTGTTCGGTGTTATCTCATGGGGAAAGGACATAAAATGACTATTTTCTCACCTTTTCAGAAAGGCAAAGATAGCAAAAAAAATGGGAAGAGAGAGTAGAAGCTGTGCACTTACCTCTATGTCTGTTAGTAGTCTTATCAAACATAAGCATGGCGTCATCGACCTGGAAGACATAAGAGAAGTAGTGACGTTAGCCTGAGTCTTTTCAAGAAGTACCTCACGTTGCCTTGTGAATCTGAATCATATCCCCTCACTACTCACTCTGATTACTCTAAAAAATCTCTTCTATTTCTCTTCTTAACTCTTATTTTCTATCCAAGCACGTCTCTCTTACATGATCATTCGTTGGTCACAGGATTATTGTCAGGATGCTATGACCCTTGCACCACTTACTACTGGTAGCTTGTAATTTTGTTGATCAAGGAATTTAAACATATTCATCTGCTGCACTCACTGTTAGTTGCTCTGGATAGAGGTGGCAGCTAAATGCTAAAAATGTAAATGTAAAGAGGAATCAGGCAAGAGAATTAACAATAATAAGAAGCAGTGAAAAATGGAGCGTTGTGTGAACAATAAAGAGTGTTTATTTTGATGAACACCAATGTCCAGTCTTGGGCAGAGCGACAGATAGAGACACTGCACCAGGGGAGCGTGAGACAAATGGGATCCTTCCTCATCTCACAGCCACAGAAGCAGCAGCATCCACCATCATATCATCTCTCATCATGTCCAATAAAGCCACACACAGACAGCATATTTTTTTCACACATCTCTGAAAAACAGATTTCTAGACACACTCTGCTTGTCATAACTCTGAAGAAATGCTTAAAAAACAGAGTGATGCAGGCTCATTTGGCCTGTGGTTTCTTCTGGGGAGAATAATAAAAAGGACAGAGCGGGAGCGAACAGAAACACAGAGGGGGAAGATTGGGCCAACAATCTCAATGTCACTCGCCTCTGTGCCGTTCATTCCCCAGTTACCGTCTCTAGGTAAGTATACCGGTGTACCGAGGAGGCTTGCTGCTGTGCAGAGGAAGGATGTGTACACATGCATGTGTGTGTGTGTGTGCTTCATGGGAGGGTGACAAAGCTAGGGGAGGAGATAGGAAGAGACAAGAATAGGGGTCTCGCTCAAGCCGAACTGTCTGATTGGATAAAGAAAAGTGCCTGGCAGCCAGGCAGACTAGCGCCGGCACATTGTTCATGCCACCCTCCTGCCACACATTTGGCACACAAGACGTTGGCACAGCTTGTAAAGCCCTGGTACTCATTGCACGGCTCGCAAGCCACATGCGGCTCCCAGGCACTTTATTTGCACCTCCTCAAAATATTTCCAAATTACCAAGTATAGCTGGCAACATTTATGCGGATTTAAAGTACCCCATATGCATGCTTAGGTCAACAGATTAATGCATTAATTACCTTCAATAAAATGTTTACAGTGTCTCTGATCCGTCTTGCTTACACACATTTATTCTGTCTTTGTGCCATCTTTAGTGAGATTGTCACGCATCTGGCTGAAACTTGTTCAAGAGTGCCAGCCTGTATCAAGCATCACCTCATAAAGCCAGAACAAGGAAGAAAAGTAAGGAAGGCAATCCACACGGATTTAACAGTGAAACTGTGAAGGCAAAATTGGGAGAAAGTCATTGTGAAGTGTGGGTATGAATTAACCAACACTTTTGTAGAGGCTCTGTAATTCACTGGAAAGCTCCTATAGTTAACATCATAGAGGAATATAAATACCAGGAATAAAAAGATGGCTGAAAAATGATAAGAAATAAGACATCTGCTTAGTTCTGCTGTGTGTCTGAAGAATGGCCTATCTGATTACTACATTGTGGTAAAACAATGGCTGTCAAACAACTTTACTTTCACACCAATATTTGGGCATTTATAATGTCATGTAGCCACACCTGTGGAGAAAATCACCTTATAGAAAGTGGGATAACTGGACCTTGTGGAGCAGAGGGTCGCAATTCATTAGCTCTGAGTTTGACGAACACAGAGACACTTCTGGTTTGGTTTTCTTACCCGGTCCTACAATTTCTCAATTGTTACAATATTAGCTACCTAGCCTGCTAAATTACACCTTACTGGATTTAAAATGGATGAACACTTTGATTCAAGACTTCTGTTTTGCCAGCAGTATGCTCATAACACCAAAAGCAGTCGATAAGGCCTATACAGTTTCTCAGCTTGAAAGCTCTACTGCACAGCAGAGATGTAATACGCGTGTTTACCAACACGCTAAGTGTGGCTCACAGCCTGTGATCGTCTACATGGAAGAGAGAAGTCTGCCTGTCCTCTAATGCCAATAATGGTGGAACAGGTAGCCATATTGAATGCACAAGGAGTTTCTGCTGCATATGTGGGTCGAAGTGCAGAGGAAGACACTTGAGACCTTTAGAGAAATGGAGGAGCCTCCTTCAAACACAATGGTTCTGACTCATTAGTAAGACTATTGTGGTGTCCACACTATGGTTCAGTGGTGAGTTTGTTTCTATCTATATGAAACCCACTGATAGCACGACACCCACAAGCACCTTCCAAAATAATGGAAACAACATATCATTTCCATAAAACATCTAAAAGCTAGGTCAAGTGCCAGCCATCATACTATGTGTATATATTATGTGTATGCTATAAAAATTTATTTAAGAATTAAATATTGAGGTAAATATTCTATACGTAGGGCCTTTAACACATATTGTGGCTATGCAAGATCTGGCCATTTGAGACCACACACCCACAAGCCCTGCATACAACTCATTCATATCCAGTGTTGGGCAAGTTACTGAAAATTAGTAATTAGTTACAGTTACTAGTTAGTTCTCTCAAAAGGTAATTGAATTACAATTACTGCATAATAAAAGTAATTAGTTACTAGGGAAAGTAACTTTTGCGTTACTTTTAAATGTCTGCTTCAATTCTCTTATTACACATAGCTATATTATTTTAGTGTTGCTGTGGCACATTATGGGACAAGACAACTGTCCAATTTTATCTATCATTGTACCCATTATCACTATGATGAAAAGTAAGTAGTGGAACAATAAAACACAATAGATATGTTTTGATAGGCGTATTTATTATAGCCTCGACAGGCCTTCAAATCAAGCATTAGCACGCTGTGTGGGTAAGTTACCGGACCGGTAGCAGTGTTGCCAACTCTTTTCCAAGGAAAGTAGCTATTGGCTGCTCAGAAAGTCGCTAGAAGTCGCCAGATGATGTCATATGATAATTTGCATATCAATATATAATGCTGCACTTGTTAGGCACGCGGTGGCATAGCCCGTTTTAATATAAGTGCTGACTCCGCCCACCTGGGCCAGTTTCGGCGTACGACGGTAACAACCAAAAGTAGTGTGTTACTTTGTAACGCGTTATTCCCAACACTGTTCATATCTAATATTTTGTACTCTGATATTGATAGGATTGCTACTGTACATCCTTTAAAAAGCTGTGAGCGAAACGACTGTTACTTTGTAAAATGAACCAAGGGCTATTAACGTGAGTGCATTATATAAATGTGTGAGCTGTGCTGTTGGTGCTGTTGTGACATTATTAAAGGAGGGCCGTCCTGTCAGATGGCCCCATTCAACAAGGAACATAGATTCACAGTGAAGCACTGATGGGGACTTTAACAGAGAATGTGCACATCATGTGAGGGTCACACTCCAGCAGGTCATACAATACAGCCCCCCTCCTCCCCCCACATACTCTCTCTCTCTCTCTCTCTCTCTCTCTCTCTCTCTCTCTCTTCTCTCTCTCTCTGCCACTTCCACAGTCTATAGAACCATCTCCTGTGCTTCAGGGCTTTTCAATGCAGTTATTCAAGCAGAACACAACTGTGTGCCTCCATCTGATAGAAGGTTAAGGACCTCTTCATTGCTCACAAAAAAGCCCTCCACACAGAGGTGAGGCCAGGCTCACCTCAGGGAAGAAATCTTTCTCTGTCCTCCTCCTCCTCCTCTTTCACTCTTCCCTTTCTCCTGGCTCGGTGAAAAGAAAGGTTCAAAGGATAATGGCTGTCTTATCACTATGTAAAAGGGGAATGGGAACTCCAGTGAAGTGCCTGGCCTTTTGTGACAATGAAGAAAAGAGCAAAAGTCTATTTCAGCGTGGTATATGTACTGGAACAGTCCATGACCACTCAGAAAGAGCGCGCTGCAGAAAGACAGTCAGGGGGCAGAAGGCAGGGCAGCTTTTTAACTAAACCTGAGGCAAACACATCTCCCCTAAATAACCTCCTCCTAAACACTGGGGTGGCAGGGGTATACACAATGCTGTGTGTGGTGTACAGTATGACTACTTGTGGAAGCAGTACAGCAGGGTAACATAGGTCAGATGATTCATAGGGACCCTGTACCACAACCGCCTATGTGCTTGAACCACGAGCCATACAGTGTCTGATTCTGGAGTGAGGATTTAATAAAAACCTGTGAATAGGGTGAGCTCCATAGGTAATGCAGACAGATTCAGGTGAAGAAACTGTATGCGGTCAGTCAATACAGGAGGAACATGAAGGTGAAGTGATCTAGCACTCTGGTCCAGGAGCCTGGGGTAAAGGCTTATCCTGTTCTTGTCAGATAATATGGTGTTAAACACCAAACACTATGTAACCTATCCACCTGTATCAATGCCACCACCAAATCCATATGTTAGAACAACCTCACAAAAAATGCATAATAATTCAAAAAGGGCTGCTTTCATGAATTATGTATCAAAGGACAAATGCATCAATAAAGGCTAATGTGTTCTGTTTTGGGGCAGGGAGGCAGCAGAGGTGTCAGGTGACAGGGAGAGATTTAAGAGCTCTGGAAATGAATTATGACAGAGATTTAGATAGGTGTCAAAATGCACATTTACATTCAGCTCACGGCTGAAGGCTAGCAGTGTTGCCCCCTGCAGTTTGGGGGCAACACTGATACAGATCATGCCTAATGCCATGGGCACGGAGGCCTTAACTGCAGACATAGACCTGGGACTGGTTGCATGCCTCCTTTTGTTGAGGCTTGGTGTCATGGTTTTGGATGGTGGTCAAGGGGTCTAAGGAATGGGGCTGAGGCTGAATAGTCACAAGGAATATGGGTAATACGAACCACATCTGTCCAGTGACATGCTCTGCAGCAAGGCGGCATATTGAGTAGGGACTCCAGCCTTCAAATGGAGGCTCCAGCTTCCAAGCATCCGTTCTGCTGAAGTGTCCTTGAGCAAGACACTGAATCCCTACCAGCTCCAGGGTGCTGCTCCGTATCTGACCCTGCGCTCTGGCCTCCCCGTGGAGGGTGAAGGCAAAAAGAAAATTTCCCTACGGGGATCAATGAAGTATCACATTATTATTATCATTATTATTATGACAGATAAGGGTCACAGTCAAGGAGAAAACTCAGCTGGCACTGCCCCTACATCAACGCTCCCTTCGCAGCGTAGAGCATCTAATATTCTATTACAATGATTGCAATTAACAGAGAAATGATAGCGGCCCAGTGACAATGGACAAATTTGTGACAACCCTTTCAATTGTTCTATTGTAGAGGAAATCTATATCATTGTCTGGGAACGTTGAGCTGCAATGCGCTGCATCCACGCTTGAGCGCTTTTACAAGTGGTGGTTTAACGAGGAGCAGAGGGCAAAACTTGAGCTCCCCATAAGCTCTTGTAATTACACAAGGGGGCAAAAGGGACACTGTTCTTAAGTGCGAGCCTAGATGGACAAACTCTTTTTTCAGTTCCACAGCAGAGCCAAAGCGAGCTGTGTTCAATCAGGAACACCACGTTTTCCTCTTCCAAAAGGAATAATCCTTTGTATAATGGATGAGTGGCAACCCTCACCAGAAGTGATAAAAATGGATGGCTAGAGTGCGAACCATAAACACACAAACATGCACACACACACATGCGCACGCATGTACAAAGCACAGTGAGGTAGATAGGGCAAGCGCTTATCTGCTGCCTGTCTACCCCATTTCTCTTTCTTTTTCCTATTGTCCAATTGTCTTCTCTTCTATAGTTTGTTCTAGCAAAACTCCAGTTTTAAATTGATTCATAACTATTTTTTCTAAAATTGATTTTCATACTGATTCCATAAGGAATGCAACATTTTTCTTTTTATTGGACAATTCTGTATTTTAAGGAATGAATGGCAACCTTATCTACTGTATACTATCCTGTATGCAGTTACACTGCAAACATACTGCTGTTTACACTGTAAAAAGGGGTGTACAGTATGGCTGTATAACAAAGATGAGTGAGCACAGAGACTTACAGTACACAATTTGTGTATTTTAGCACCAAATTACTTATGAATGAGAGTGATGGAAAAACGTGCACAGGATCCAAGTGTTTTTCGGCAGTCATCTGACAGAAATTCTTGCGTATGTAATTATTAATGATATACACCATGGGTTGAATGTCAACACTTATTCCAGTAACTTTCCTTCATGTTGACATTAACAAAATGGCTTGAGAGAAACACTTGAGCAAGACAATTCCTCAAATCTGTCAGGATTACATATTTATGAGGTCCCCTGCTCAGCATCCAAGGAGGTCGCTATGGTGATACAAACTGATGTATATTCTAACAGGGAACTTTGTGTGTGAAAGAATGCCTCCGAGTATTGTTGAAATGGTTAGTGCAGATTCTCCTATGGCACTGAGCGCAGCCTTCAAATCGACAAATACACAATTAGAAAGGTAGTCATGCTGAGGCCACTCTAATCAATGTACTGATACAAAGGGCTGTAATGAAAGGGTGATAGAGTGATGCCTTCAGAAGGCTGCTACATTGTGAGGGCAGACCGTAACACTGCTGTGACAGAGCGATATCTTCGGAGCACATCTCTAGTCCTACCCAAGCCCCTCTCAACACAGAAAAGCTGTCAAAAATGAAGCAGTATTTACACACATTTCCCACTGGAAACCAGCAAATTTCTGGCAAGCACCCTTTTATGGGTGCTTCATTCTTAAGTAATGCAAAACATGCATTATGCAAAAGTAATACTGTTGCCCAACTTGAATGTAGAGGGAGTGTTGTTGAGCTTGTGTTCTTACTCCTTTGAGGTAAGATTAAAATTAAGGTAGATTCTGACTGGTTCCATCCTCAAAATTGTCTGTTATTATGGTGCAGACTGCAATATGAAGAAAAAATACAGCATATAAACTAGCTTTAAAACAGCTTTGTGACTCGGCTGAGAGGCGACTTACTGTTGGTCTAAAAATGCTGGTTTGACCCATAAACAGGAAGCCATTTATAAGGGTTTTCCTTCCTATATGAATGGGATTGCAGTAAGATGTAAGGCCTGGCCTTGCCTTTGGCCTCACACAGGCATGTCCACACAGTTGAGTTCAGTATGCTTGAGGAAGTAGGCCTTGGCCTCGTCCATCAATCCCCCTGTCTTCCTTTGCCAAGCTGCAGGGAACTACCCATTATGGAGTCATTTTATTAATAGGGCTCCTTCCCTCTCCGCCACACTCTTGCAGAGTGCCTCCTCATTCTGTCAGAATGGAGTATGCCTGCGAGCCACCTCCGTGAGACTACCGAGCCCAGGCCCTCCCTCATTCTCCCACGTGAAAGCTCAGGCTGGGAAATATTGTGCTTTCCAGCTAAAATAGTATTTGGAGAGGTGAACAATCCCCTTGCCCTGGAGCAAACAGTTTAACATTGAGGACTTATTTAAAATGATGCCTTTCCTCCTGCCAAGCCAATCGGCTTTCTGTTTTAGCAGACGCACATATGAAACAAGTTTTACACAACCTGCCCTCTTCTTCTCTCCTCCTGGTAAATGTAAATATAGCTGCAAGTGCCAATGATTGGGTGGCGGGAAAAGGTCAGAAGATGCTCTGAAATGTTTGGGGAGAGGCTGCAGAGGGTGAAAAGGATGGGTGGGATGAGGGTTGTTTTAAATGGGCAAACAGGTTGAAAAGGTTTCAAAGGATGAGGAGGGTGCAGAGGATGAAAAGGAATAAATTGCAAAAGCCTACATGAGGTTAGGTACACATCTTGGTATTAGAAACATTGCCCTCTTCACACCGGATAGGGTTATTCATTTGTATGCTATTTATACTTAAGTGTGAATTATTATATTTGGAATAAAAATATTCAAAAGACCTGCCAAATCCATAATCTCTTCTTCTACTACCATTGTCTTCTACTAGTCCTGAATGTACTTTTCCAGTTTTCCAATATTTGTGCAGAACCTGAATGCAATTTAAAGGCTCATTTCTGCTGATTGAGACATAAAGACCCCAAAGAATCCCCACAAGACCCCAAAGAATCCCCACTAACCCTCTCACTAGGGATGATTTGGTGCTTGCCACAGGAAATAAGAGTGGAATACTCTTTGATACATTTTAAGGCAAACAGCAGCCCCCTAAAATATTGTAGATTGTTTGTTGTAGAGTTTTAGGTGTATCCTGAAGGTCTAATTTGTCATATGTTTAAATGTCATATTAGACTCAAAGAAACTGAGCGCTGAAAATAAAAGAAAGACATCTAGAATGCAATGCAAGAACACTAAGTTCTGCCATTTTTGCTTTAAGGGGCCAATACCAATACCAGTATTAACACTAATACTACCACTACATGTACCCAAGCAAGAGGGGAAACCCATGCTGCCAGCCCCCGCAAATATGCTACTTTTTATTTGGACATTGAGCAACAGCAGGAGAGAACATGTTCAGGGGATCACTCCTATCTCTCTATTGTAATTTCTTTCAATCAACTTAATAATCAAATGAGAAATCTCTGCACTGTACAATATACTCATGCAGACCTCTGGTTGTGAAATACTGGTTTAACTAGGTTTCCATTTCTTCAAGCGAGGGAATGGCCAACCAGAGTGTAAAAAAAAAAAAAAAAAACAAGTCTGAAAGAGAGCAATGTCATTTTCTGTGAAATGAATGAAGTAATTGTATTGCTGCTCTTTTTCTCAAGTTGTGAATCTAAGTGATGGCCATGAAGTGAGGAGGTCGATTTCAGTTCCCCCTTTGTTACTGATGAGAATACTAAGGAATGCAATGGGCACCTAGCTATGCTAACGCTGGTGCACTAACAATATGAAACTCCAACTAATGTCTTTGAATAACCATCTGGAAAATAAAATTGAATAACACACTTTCTCTATTCATGAATTAATCAAAGTGCTTAAAGACGGTATGCTCTGATGTACACAGATCCAATGAACATAAGCCTTAGTCTTAGGAGAAAAGGTGTGTATTATGTACTTTGTTATCAATAGGTGAACAAGAGGGATAAAATGAGCTGGAAGCTTGAGTTGAATAGCATTCACTTCACTCACAATGGCCACTATCCCTAATACCTGCAGTGTTTTACTTAGATTAGGCTTAAGCTTTTTTTAAAGGCCATTTCAATAATATGACATTTTTCCTCAGAATGGGAGTGAATGAGTGCCAATAAAAAAACATTTTTTTTTCTCCCTTTTATGCAAAACACTTTCATCTGTCATTTTGTGATAGCCCGTCTCTCTTTGTCAGCATAAATACGGGAGCCCCTATTTGAATACGGTTACACATCCCTCTATTTATTAAAGCTTGGATTAACATGACAGGAAGTTTTGTCTGGGGGCTCTTTAAGATGGCTCAGAGAGGCAATCTGGTGACAGTAATAGGATCCAGCTAATATACTTGACTGATGCTCCTTTCCCAGTGTTATAAAGCAGAACAATGGGAGTGGGGTTCGGGGAGTGAATACATTGTGATTTGTAATAGTGTGTGTGGGTATGTGTGCGTTTGGGGGGCGGGGGTGCACTAATCAGCCAGAATACCATCACTTTGCAAATATAGGGGCTGAAGAAATAAAAAACAGTAAAGGTCACAGAGCAATTCCATCACGAAAACTATGCTACAATTTTAACCGAACAGACAAAACGCTCTACTCCAATGTCTGAGTTTGTGGAAATCTGTTAAATGTTGAATTAAAACAATCTTTCACATTTCATTCATCCTGCTCCTTATCCACCAGTAGAGTCTTTATTATAGAGTTGTTAATTTCTGATGTGGCATAACCCTTCACCTCCCACACCCTGAACTCTCATTCTACATCTCTGCATTTATATTCATTGTCTATTTTTGGACTATTTTCATTCTGTTCTTTATGTTTTATGTCCATTGTCTGGCATGCTCTATTAGCTTGCCTATGATCCATTTTCTTTCTTTTCTGTGGTTTCATCTATTGCTGTTTTATATCAGTATGCTGAGACAGACATGCTTATAGACGTTTCCATATGTCAGACTGGTTCTACGGTTGGAGAGAGAGAGTGTGTGTGTGTGTGTGTGTGTGTGTGTGTGTGTGAGGTGGGTTAGCAGATCAAACACACATCTGTTGGAGAGATAGAGGGGAATCTGCGTTTCTCCCCCAAACCTCTCAATACTAATTACCGATCTACTGATAGTGGCCAAATGCCAACTGTCATTAGCACCCAACACAACACACGCACACAGATGTAGACACACACACACACACACACACACACAAACACAGATGCTATGCGGTTTCAGAACGGTCATCCACACTAGACCACCGTGAGCCATCTGTGGATAACACAATGTCACTATCGCCACTCACTGCTGCCCCTGAGCCTGGCACCCAGCGAGAAAAACAGATAAAAGCATAAGATTAATCATATCATAAAGTCATCTGAAGCATGTAATGACTGTTTGATCTATAGGTGTATAAGAGTTGATAGTAAGGAATGCCTCTTAAACTGACTGTTAGCACTTACACTGTATGCTTACAGAGATGAATGACAACCTCAGCACTCGAGTAGCTGTGGACCTTTGACTCCTTCGCTGATAGTGCCATTTGCGTGCTCTCAAGCAATATGCTCAGTAAAAGCATCTGACAGCTATCTTTGATTTTATTTAG
Organism: Centroberyx affinis; assembly: GCF_046629955.1. NCBI lineage: Eukaryota > Metazoa > Chordata > Actinopteri > Beryciformes > Berycidae > Centroberyx > Centroberyx affinis. The sequence continues at coordinate 737,465 of NW_027281435.1, forward strand.
CGAGGATTCCAGCTACACTTGTATCTAAAAGGATATGCCACCCACCCTCTCTTTCTCTCACGCTCCCTCTTTCCCCCTGTATCTGTCACTCTCCGGCTTGGTGACAGGGTCAGTCAGAGAGAGCAAAGTGGTGAGAGGTGTGTCACTCTGGGCAGATGAGGGTCTCGCCACATGGAGGCACCCAGCATGACACCCATCGCAGCTACACAGGCAGCTGCCAGTCGGTCGGAGTGCCGCCGCCCACACCGGCTCCAGCAGGGAGTCCAGAAGCCACAGAGAGGCCAGAAGCCACGGGGTCACTGGTGGAGATTGATATTTCAATCCTACTATTGGTAATCAAAGCTGAGACATCGCAACTATAAATGTCATTGAGCTCTGGGCAACATTAACTCATGTCCATTAGAACTCCGAAACACAATCTACACAATCAACTGAAGGATGACACAGAGCACATACACTACAAAGACAAAAGTTTGGACACACCTGATTGAATGTACTATGTTTTTCATTACTTTAAAAGCCATTTAAATATAAAGGCGTATGCTTAAATGCTTGAAATGTGTTTCTTAGACAAATATAAATAGTGAGGCTAATGCCTATGTATGAATTTCTTTCCAAAAACTTTGCCTTTCCATCAAGGCAAAGGGCAGCTACTTTAAATAATCTAAAATATAAGATAGTTTTGATTTGTTTAACACTTTTTTGGTCGCTGCATAATTCCATTTCTGTTATTTCATAGTTTTGATGTCTTTACTATTATTCTAAAATGTAGAAAATAGTAAAAATAAAGAAAAATGCAGTGTGTCCAAACTTTTGACTGGTAGTGTATTGGCAATCACTTTTGTTTTGTAAATGTCTCTGGTACTACATTTTACTCAGATTCCAGTTGTCTGTTAAACTGCGTGTGATGGAAAGCTGCACCTACAAATGACAACAGCTAAGGGGCACATATCAGCCTAAAATTTTTCCTCGAAAACCAGAGTGGAGCCTTGTCTGTGTGTGTGTGTGTGTGTGTCTTCTCTCTTCCCCTCTCCCAGTGCAGCCTGCCTGCCGCCATCTCACGACAGCATCTCTCCATCTCTCTCAGCCCTCTGATCTCCGTGTCAACAGGCGACACCAACAGCTCACACTAACCCAGCATGCCTCGGCCCATCTGCAAGGCAAACCGTCTACAAATGCATTTAGCGTAGTCGTTGGGGCAAGATTAATGACACGGTTAGCTAATAACTGCTGATCTCTTTACACCTGACAAGGTAGCTCTTGAAAGGCGCCTTCCCTAGCAATACAGACAGCTAGTGAACCCGTCTACAGACATTCACTGTGAGGCTGAGAATATACCTGCAGTAGGAAGGAGATCAAAGGCGCTGCTGACAGAGTGGGCAAACACGAAGATTTATTCAACTCATCAAGAAATGTCGCAGTGTGTTCTCAGTGGCGCCCTATCTTAGTCTGCATCTCTGCTGATGGGGGTTTATTAGCTGTCACTGGGCCAGGTCGGAGGCTGCACAGTTGTCCAGCTCAGGTCCAAACTCATACAGAGGTTGGGATGACAGGATCCAAAGGACTCTGTGGTTACTCAATGGAATTCAAATACCAATCCCCCACCCCGGTGCCATCTCCTCTCTCTCTCTCTCGTTTGTCATCTCTCCCTCTCTCTTCCCTCCCCTCTCCCCCAGTGTTTGTCAGGGTTGGTGATTAGCTGTCACCCTCTGCAGAAGTAGATAACACCCCACACAGCCTGTTTCCCCTCTGGGAGCATGCACACATGTAAAACAGGAAAACACACACACACAAATACACAAGTGTGTGCATACGCGCGCAAACTAAAGACACTTTAAAAAAAAAACCAACTGTCATAGGCAGTCAAAATGGTTGAATTTACTGCATTTTTGGGGACATTTACTAAGACTTCAGTCATGCTCATCCTCATAAGCTCTGTGGTAACAGTTCATTCTTTTGCCAGTTTAAGTGAGTAATAATGTGAGCAAAATCCCAAAGATAGACCCTGCCAGTGAACAAGGCCTCAAAGAGGAAATATGTCCCTAAATCTAGCCCGCTTTCATTACCCTCTGCTCTTTTCATTACACTCTGCTCTACTTGTGTCAGAGTGTACTTTGACTGTATGAAAGTTTCCAAGTGGCTTATCAGAAGCTCTTATGAATCCTTCCAATCCAGGGAAAGAGGAAAGCACCTAAAACAAGCCGCAATGATCAATCTCACAAGAGGCCTACAAGCTTGATCGACGTAAAAAACAGCCGGCTGAGTACAGGCTACAGAAGGAGGGCTGATCTCTCTAAGAGCCTGATTCAGACCACTTTGATGATTCCAATTCTGGAGATGCGAGCAGGGATACACGACCTTCTGCAAGATGCGCACATGAGGTGATGAATATGTATATCAGGATGTGTCCACCTTCACGTTATAATGCATGGATTCTGACTCTGACTTAAGTCCACTGGTACTGCCTTTCCTTGCACACCCTGCAATGTCTAGCACTCCCATCCAATAAAACTAAATAAAACCAAAAGCATCGGTTATTGCTTCAAGTTTTGTGACTCAACAGCAGGATATTAGCTGCTGAGTCACAAAACTTGAAGCATTAACCAGTAAAATTAAAATTCACTGAATGTAAAAAAACCCCCAAAAAAAACAATCATAACAATGTCAGGAGACTAAATATTTTACTGAATGTTTGGAATGTGGTTTTGTGCACAGCCTGTCTCCTCTCTCGCCTAATTCTCACACTCATATACAGATTTATACACAGCTTCATCTCACACGCAAGTCGCTTGAATTTTTAAGAGACCATCAAAAGAGACAGCATAACCAGGGCACAAGGGAGGTGCCAAGAAATCATAAATGTGCTGAGTTTCACTGACGTCCTGTGCATCCAGCGTTTGCACATGGATTTGCAGAGCCAGATCACACAGCCTTCACATCCCTCCAGTGTTACTCTAGGTAACTTGTGCCCTTTCCATCTTGGCGACAGGTGCTGCATCAGCCGGACAGGGTGTACAGGGATGCTGTGGGAATTTCTCAGGTTTCATTCTCCTGCTGCCTGTGAAGTCCTTAATGGAAATGAGTAGAGGCATCAAAGGACATCTCTGTCTATATACTGTATCTTGCTATATCTATTTCTAACTATACACTGACGTCTGAAGACACATGACCAAGGACGGTTCTGAACAATATCCTGTCATCAACTGTATCATGGCACAGAAGATTAAATTCATAGAGTAAGTAATGCAACTTTCCATGAACACTGACCTGATATGTGATGCAGACACGGACATAAAAGTTTGCATAAAGTTTTAAAGCAATGGGTATTGCAACAGTAGTGACTTGTCGGGGAGCTGAGTAGAAAGCAGATGTCATCATGAAGCCTGTGATATAAAAACTATTTTTCACAAACAAAAAAAATCTTTCAGTGATTTCTAGTCTAAATCATTTCATATTTTGCAAACTATTATGTATATTTTATTATGTTTTCAGTCAATTAATGTCCCAAGGGCATGTTTAATCTTTTTGCACCTAACCAAAAATTAATAAAGGGCATGCGGTATTTAAAGCCAATGCCTCAGAAGAAAGACATGAAAAAGAGAAAAGTCCATGGCCTGCTTTTGCACCATGCCGATGGAAAGGACAAAGAAGCCGCGGGTTTGAATAAACCTGCGAGCAAGCAAAAGCACGCCAACAATCCTCAGTGGGTACATTGAGTAGTCGACGTCTGAATAGGAGCGGCTCAAATGTGCGTAAACTTTATGCAGTCTGAATTGGGCCTGAAGTCTACAAAGAGCTTGATATCACTTCAGAGGATCTTCTGTATGCAAAGTGTCTTGTTAATGCTACAGTGCCTCAAGCTGAACTAGCGGGCAGAACCATTCAAAAACCTGCCGACGTCACTTTTACGGTGGCCAGCACAGTAAGCTTTTTAATTATGGTTTTTGATTGGAAATATTATGGGCTTTGACTTAACATCACAGAAAAAAATAACCCTGGAGCATGCTGTATAATTTTCTGTTTGAACAAGCGATTGAGCTGTAGCTAATTCTGCCTGTGTCCACTTCACAGTACAGCTTCATAGCATCCCATTGCCATTCCACAAACAGTACCATTGGCTTTACATCAAATCAATAAAGCGGGATAGGATCAATTTGCCCTCTTCTCCCCGTATCATCACTTCTGTCACAATACAAGGAAGGATTGAAATGTAGCAGATAAAAATACAATTTGGCTTCAACCCTTTATCTGCTGCCCCTAAGCAGCTTTACTCAAAGGAAAGCTCAAACAATGTTGGCTAATCATAGCATTTTAAGAGTCAACATGTCATCTTGAAACTGTCAAGAACAAGGGGTGATTTCTTAGGAGATGACACCCCTGTTATGGGAACACAATGGGAAAGTAAGGTGGCAGGCAGCAAGGGGCTGAAGCTTCAATGAGTGAGGGGAAGAGAGAGAGAAAGAGACAGAGAGACACAGGGAGAGAGAGCAAAAGAAAGACAGTAAGACAAATACAGAGAACGAACGACATATGAGATGCTGCCCTGCCTCTGTGTACATATGGTGAAGCGTGCTGGAGCAGAGGAAGACCAACACGTAGAGATAAGCCCCTCTGCACAGGCTTGCTTTTAAGACTGATTTGGCAGCTCGGCCCCGTGTCTGTTGGCAGGCGGCAAAGCATGCCCCCAATCATCTGTTGATCACTGAATTACTGCATGGCTTTTTATTTCAATTTAACACTAGTGGATGATTTGCTGAGGTACTTGGAACACATACGGTAGGAACAAAAGACTGTGCATTCACCATTGATATATGGCTGGCTGGATTACAGGCAGGCATTCAGCTTTAGTGTGTATGGCTAATCAAACTGTACTGAAACACATTTAGCCATTCCATTCCATTTCTCATTAAAGATACATTATGCAACGTTTTCATGATAAAATATTGCCTTATTCTTAGTCTAAGTAATGTGTTTGGGCTCAAGAAGAGAAAATCCACGCATCAGCGCTCCATGAGACCCCCTAGTTTGTCCAATTCCAGCCCATGTGGTTGGACCATACTTGCCAACCCTCCCGATTTTCCCGGGACACTCCCGATTTTCATTGCCCTCTCCCAGTTTCCTCCCGGGGTGACAACTCTCCCGTATTTCTCCCGATTTATGACAGATTTTCACACCTTTTTTTCCTTTTCGTTATCACAACCTGTTTCTGGCACTGTACAGCGTGTATAAGCCCTACGACTCTAAAATTCGACTGTTTCCACCCAGACAATAATACAGCTACACCAAATGTATCGTTTCCATGGCGAAGAGAGCTGCTTGCCTCGTCCTCCTCAGTGAGTGACTGTCTTCTTGACGGAGAGAGAAATGGAGAGTTCGAAGAGAAAGAAATACTTGTGTAAATTTCAGACGTCCTGGAAAGAAGAATTCCTGTTTCTTACGGAAAGTTTTAAAGGAAAGGGGCATGCGTTTTGTAAAATCTGCCACAACATTTTTCCGTCGAGCATGGCGGTCGCACAGACGTGAATCACCATCGAGAGGCTGAGAAACATAAGAAGGCGATGACAGTGCACCAGGGCCAGCAAAGCATCGTAGGCCTGCTTGGTAAAGGGAGACCTGATGCAGTAGTATATGCTGAGACTAAGATGGCTATGTTAGTGGCCAAACAGACCATCCCCTTCACGCCAGAGGGGCAAATTATTCTGAATTCTGTCCTGAGATTCTTAAAATTAAAAGTATTTAACATAAAAATGCTGTTGCAGTGTACTTATTATTTTGTTATTTGCATTCTTTAAAAGTCACCAGAATGCAGGAAACGAAGTCTCTGAAACTCAAATTATTCTGGGGGACGACCCCCAGACCCCCCTCTTTGGATTCGAAATCCTCCATATGTTTGAGGTCTAAAGGTTGCCAAGTGTGGGTTGCACACAACCTCTGGCTGGCATCTTCTCAGCACACAGAAATTGATGCATTTTACGGGGGGACAAAAAACACTTAACAGTTACTACTGGCAGCCATAGGTGCTGCCAATCTGCGAAAGTTGCCACTTAATATTCATTACACTATAATAAATGCCTATAGAATTTGAACATTAAATGGAGTATTACCATCTTACCACTATGTAGTTGCAATAAGTTTTGATCACATGCCAGCCTGGCACCACCTGCCATCAGCGCTCCACCCCAACAATATAGCCTATATGTAACTAAGGAACACTGACTCCAGGGACAGGAATGAAGTGTGACTGTGACCAGACAGGAAAATAATCTGCGTAATCCAGATCGAAGCCCTAAAGGCTTTTATAGATCGACGGCATAGATTTTCTCTCTGTCTCCATTTCTACCTGGCTTAGGTTTAATTCAACTCAATTAAATCAAACCGTGAGCCCAGGAGTTCGGCGAGAAAGCAATCATTCATCTTTGTGGCGAGCCACTTCATCTGAGCAAAAAAACAGCCCCTACCCTGCGCTTTCTCCGTAGACACCATTAGGCCACTCAATATAGTTTCAGCCATGCCACCTCTGTTATAATTACTGCAGTTGACATCTAACAAACAGCTCCTTATGGATGCCCTGGCCTCACTTTTACTTCAACAAATCTAGTAATTTGGTCATAACAGGAAGCTGTGCAGAACTGTTTTAGTGTCTGTAGTGTTTGTGCAATAAGTGTTGAAGTTTCCCCTTTCCTTCTATGAATTAGCAGGTTAGATATCTTTTAGTTTTAATACAATAAAACTAAAGCAGCAAAGTGGAAGTGTAAAAGCTTATCTTTGAACATGCAACGTGAAAAAAAAAAACGGACAGAAAACGTAATCCTAAACTAGCTATCCCTAGTACAGGAGCACACCCAGAGGTAAATCTGCTATCTACAGTGCACACCACAGCTTTAATGTAAGACAATCAACACAGACAATCAACACCACCACAGCAGCTGTAAGGGATTGTCCTTGAGTGACTGGCTGTGACTGCCACAGAAACCTCTCCCACATCATGACTATATCAAGAGGCTGCTTACATGAACACCCCTCCAGCAGATCCATATTTCATGAGCTATGGTAAACACACTGCTCCCACCAATGCCAATCTAGCGCTGAATAATGCATTCATGGTGGATAGCCTAATGAATTGAGAGCTTCCCCGAGTGAAAAGAAGAAAGCAAATAACCAACACTCAAAGTAGAAATAGAATTAATGAGCGGTTGTGAATACTCCTGCTCAAAAAGAGGGACCATTTCTATCCTCCACCTAACCTTTGTCTCTGGTCAAAATTCTATATTAATGAATGCAGGAGAGGTTTCATAATCTTCTCCATGATTGTAGATTTCACAGATGTGTAAATGATACCACGTGAGATGATGTGAGTGAAGCTTTGATCTGCTATTCCTCAAGCCAGGTTCTACAACAAAAGACGAGAAAATCCTGAGCTGAGACAAGCCTTGTGTAATCTAGCAGAACCTCTCTCTATGTCTGATCCTCCTCTGCTCTGCTAGCTGTCTCGCCAATCAGTCTGGCTGCCCACTCTTAGATCTGCCCCATTGGCAAGAACATAGACCTCATCTTGCTCCTCCTCTTCCTGAACATACATTTGGTGTAACACACAGCAAGTAACCCCCACTGTATATGCTGCAATCAAATGTTTTACATTTTTGACTGCCGATATCAGTACATCTAGAACCAAGACCAACAAGTCAAGCGCAAACCTCTTGTCAACATCATGGTATCCACAACAACCTCATCCTCTAGAAATACTGTACTACACATCCCTTTTTTTCTTCCTTTCTTTCTTTTTTTTTTGTTGTAAAGTCTGCGCTTGCACTCCCTGGACACATCATACTGCATTCTGGTGCTGCTTGAGAATAAATTGAGCAAACGCCACTGGTAATTCTAAGAAAAAATATAATTTTCCGAAGGTGAAATAGGGCATGTCTGGCTTTGTACACCAAAATAATATCCAAAAAGCAATGGATTCTAAAACTCTATTAAATAGGGCATTATTCAAGTGGAGTGTCACAACAGCAGCAGGAGTGAACCGCTATTGAGCAATAGGGTATACTTTGTGTTTATGGTGTACTTCTTCAAATTCAATTATTATCCTGACCCAACCAAATATGTAGGCTGTTTAACATCATGAACTGCAAGTTGATTAAATTAATTTGCTCTCTGAGTAGAACTAGCAAGGCAGAGGGCTCCTTAACTAGAACAGAGACAAAAAGTACCAAAGAAGTAGTCACCACTGAATCAAATCCTTCAAGATCAATGGCTTTTTGAGTTGGAGAATCCGCAACCAACTGGGATTGCTTAAAGCACTGGTTCTCAGTGTGGGACCCAGAGATGCCTAGGGACCCGTGAGAGGGACCAGGGGAAAGTAGTCTTCTATTTACCACATTGACAGAATGTGTATTCTATTCACAGGTTTCACTCTCTTTGCTGAGATCACCTCATCTCTGGAAAGTAATCCCATTCTATTCTCATTCAAACCTTAATACAGCAAAGGTAGCTATAGACTTACTGCCTCGATACTAGACACATTCCTCAAGGCAAATCCATTATATTCTTTCTAATAAGAAGCTATAAACACTAAGAAAATGACATTTGCATACCCACACTTAGCTTTGCTTATAAACATCCTGGTGGTATATTTTAAACGTAGAAGGTTTACCCATTTACAGGTACCACTGGATTTCTCCATCTTACACTGCTCTCTGTACTTTCACGCCTCCAGCAGGGTGGAGCAAGGGTCTCTGCTGCACATGCCCACCCTGCAAATTGATTGAAAGCATCTAATCTAACCACTCTGCCAGCCCATCCTCACCAGGGTAAAAGAGGGGAAGGAGGGGGAGGGGCAGAGAGAAGCATTTTACTCCATATGTCTACACCCACCCTCATCAAGACTGTAACTCTGTGGGGAGGGAGGGGCATATACAGTAGAGCTGAGAAGGGGAGGCCCCATGTCCATCAGCCAACACCTTCATGAAGGAGGAGGGGGAATGAAAGCCTATATGGTGGTGTGCCTCTGGGAGGGACACTCTAGGCAAAGGAACAGGAGCTTTGGTCAGCAAGCAGAGCGACAGTGTGGCAAGTCTCTGTGGGTGCCTGACGAAATTAATTAGGAGAGAAAGAGGAAAGTGGTCTCAGATCACAGATCACGCTGTGAAAAATACCTTCCCACGCTGTGATCTGTGGCCTATATTGATCGTCAGTAAACGGCCCAGCTGTCATTCCATGAAATATTCATATTTCAAATCTGACAGCTATATGGTGAATTTCTAAATATTTACCTAAATAACAGCTCACTGAAAGGGCATCAGTAAGCCCCAACAGTAAGTACACAAAGCAGGAAGGAGGCCCGTTCTTGGGCTAACACTATACTTTCAGGCTTTCGCTTATCCCTTCCATGTCTCTCCCAGCTCTGCTTCTTATGAACTCGCATCGCATCTGACTGCCAACGCTATCAGACCGACTCCAGTTGGAGAGGGCAGCACCTCATCCCAACGGGCTTCAGGGAGTGGACAGGGGAGTGGACTTCGGCAATCATTCACTGGTCACTAAGCACACAGTAGTATTTAGACAGCTTTAGCATAATGCCGCAGCTTAATGCGTGTTGGCTAATTTGCCAACAGGCTTGATGTGAACAATCTCTCTGCATGTTCTGGTTGGGCGCATGGCCTGATGGGATGGCACACCATTAGCCCAGTCAGACTGCAGGGCCCCGCTGTTAACATTAGAATGTGCAGCGGAGCATTACAAAGTGAAGGAGGGCTTCATCTTGCCTTCTTCGTGTGCTTCCCCAGCACGTTGTGGTCAATGTGATGATAACACAGATACAAGGCCATCAATATTAGCAAAGAAATCGCCTTGCAATTAGAGCTATGGGGTATTAGTATTTTCATAACGTCCCGATTATATATTCACATTCTCTATCAGGCTTGGTAATCACTTGTCTCCAACAGTTTAATTACAGCTCGGCAATGACTACTTAACGTGATTAGATGTTATACCTTATTGTTGCGTGTGGCATATTACATCAATTATATTAAGAGTTATTATTTTCATGAGGGTGCATTGCCTGCATGTGATACAGAATGCAGCAAGGGCTGAGTGACAGGGGCTTCTTAAAGACTTAATTTTACGAATGAAGTAATCAATATAAGCTACTGCACATCACGTCTCACCACACAGTGAGCTGTAAGGTCTTTTGCATAATTGCAATAAAAAAGTGTATTGGCCTGACTGATTGAATTCAGTCTTGGTAATTGCAGCATAAACAATGTACTTGACTGTCACAGCTACTGTGCCACTATGCTGTCAACAATCGAGATATTTTTCCCTTGTCTACTAGGATACCATGCAGATCCACAGCCTGCCGTGTAATGAGCATAATTACATGGTGCGCATGTGTTACCTGTGGGGTAACACACATACACACAAACACACACACTCTCTCACACACACACATAACACATACTTTTTCATCCCTATGACCTGTTACTCAGCATCAGAGCCGATGGAAAAGCCTGTAACAAGACCCGGCTCCTCCATGCCCTCCTTTCTCCACCATCCACTGGATATCCTCCTCTATCCACCAATCCCCTAAAGAAGAAGAAAAAAAAAAAAACCTCCAACACTAAACCTACATCATCTCTAACATCCAACTAAAGTCCATCCAACATCCAACTGAAAACTCCCAGCTGCTGCTGCTGTCCATCAATATGACCACCCATACCCTCTGCCCAGCCCCCACCCTTTTGATCGACATTAACACCATGGCCGCTGTCCAAGCACCTCCCTCCAGTCTCTCTGTTTCTTTCTCGCCCCAGTTGCTCTTCCTCTCTCTACCATGAGAAGCTTTGCATGCTTCCAGCCAAAGTCAATGTCTCTATCTTTGTCTTTCTTGTGCTAACTATATCCAATACACTGCTCCCATTCCATACTGTTGTACCTAGCACACATGTAAGGCACATCACAATTGTAAATAGAGTGGAGCTTAAATGAAAACAGCCAGGCTTTTGCAGGGATTTAGGGAGAAAAAGGAGCTGATTTGTGAGAAGACTGCTGGCGAAGATAAAATGTTAGGCTTTGGATCTAAATTCCACATGAATGCCTTTCCCTTTAGAGTGCGTTATGACGGCAATGGACCATATCATAGTATTTGTTTTGCTTTAGAGCTGTCCCCTTTGATTTATGTTCCCAAAGTGCAAATATTTCATGTCACTATACAAGCAATGCTTCTGTCACGGAGAACGTAGGGGGTATTGAAGGACTGAATATGAGCATTTTGTGTACGTGTGTGTGTGTGTATGTGGTGGTGGTAGTGGGGTACTTGTGGCAGTGCCAGTGTGTGACCGCTGGCCCCCTGGCTGGGGAGCAGCGTCTGGAAAGGTTACCCAGCAGAGTGGCTTTTGTATGGTAATGTGACCTCCAGCCCCCTAAGGAGTCCCAACACCTGCCCACCAACATCCCCCCTCCCCACCCCGCCACCACTACCACCACCTTTGTTAGCAACATGAACATAGCTGCTACTCCTCCAGTGCTTTCCAATGTTTACATCTGACAGCCATGTATGGTGGACTTAGAGGTACAATGCAATGAGAGTCACATTTCCCAATTTCATAGTGATGTTTAACAATGGGCATGTTAATGCAAAGTTATCCAAAACTCACAAATCAAACCGTTTTAGTTTTCCAATCTACTTCCCAGAGTCAAATAATCCCAGATTTTAATCAATTCTATGATTGGTCAACAGTATGCATAGTTAATGAGCTGTTGCATATTCTGTCAAACAGTAGCCAGGGACAGTGTGAAATGGAGAGAGGAGAAAGGCAACTGAGGGATTGCCTTGGTGGCTGGCGAGAGGAACATATCGCTGTTGTCCTGCGAAAACCTTGTAACTCCAATCTTTTCATGTTTTAATTTCAGTTGAAGGATTCCATGCTCCTCTATGGGTTGTGAAAAATCCACCACCCATGGTTTAATGGATCCCTTTCAAAATCCAGTGGATAAACTAAAAAATGCATGGTGGTGAAGCTGAAAACAAGGCTGTTTTTATTCCTTCTTCCTTTGTTCCTGAAAAGTTGACCCCAGTTTTGGAGATACAAGGTTTTCACTGGGAAGTGACAATATGCTGGTGCAATTTGTCACTTCTCCCCTAATCTTGCTCAAGTATATACTGTAAATCTTGATATGTATCTGTGCGAGTAAGGCAGAGACCGAGACAGAAGGAGGGTGAAAGAGAGACCTCCCCGTTGATAACTCTTGGCTTGCATTTTCTATTTGACATGGAATTTGACAGGGGGCATTTCAAGTATTTAATGATTTTCACAGTAGTGTTTTTTTTTTTTTCCCAAGGAATTTACTTTAGCACCACTTATACTGTGAACGTTAACTAGATTCGGTTTTGGACATGGTGGCCAACAAAAACTGTGTAGTGCTGAGCATGTTGACATGGCCACACCCCCTAAACCTACTGACAACTGGCACAGTGTAGAGAAAGGAGTACTAAAGCAGTTATAACAAATTAGATGAACGCCCCCGAGTTAAATTGCTCTCAGGGAGAGGGAAGCCAGACGTGTCTCACAGTGTGATCGACTCGCGAGACTCGTCTGGATTGAGAGGCTAAGGAAATAGTAGTTATAATTATATTCATCCCCTTTGACCAGAGCGTCAATTAATGGCATGCTTTTAACAGGTTGTTCACTTGGCAACAGACTCAGGAGCACTGTGCGTCTGGCTCATTTTTTGACAACACCAAATTTAGTTTGGCTTATGTTACTGACAATAAACTTTGGCTATGTAATATGGAACAGCAGTAATTTAACCATGCATCTAAGGTGTTTGTTTGTCTATATATATTATTTTCATTGCTATGTGTATTTTGTAATGTACTACTGTGAGAACAGCCTACCATACTTCCCCCTTCCAATCAAAACTGATGATGAGCATCAGCAATGGGCCATCATTACACTAATTAGCCTTCCAGTATTCATATGAATGAATGTTCAGAGAATTCTATTGTACTGGAAATGATGAACAAGCAGTGAAAAAAATTGCCACCTAGTGCACTTCATCAGAAGTCTGTTCCATGATTCAAGACCACAGTGATGAAAATGGAGAATAATGTACACTGTCATGTATGTGGTGATGATAATGATTTAACCCTAAAGTTGAAATAGACATGCTTTGTACACAGGTGGAAAAGTGTAACTGGAAAGACAGACAATAAGACACACAGACGAATGCAGATAGTTCCTTCTGTTGACCTTGACCCCTACTTGATCATCTCTCAATTCTAAGCTTCTCCCACCTTTGAAATAGGATCCTATAATTTCTGTGATGCTGTAAACACAGATGAAATTTCAGAATTTATGTTTAACAACGGTATCATCTCTATGGTTCTAACATAAAAGCAGAATCTCACGGAAATGTAAGATTTGGGGGGAAACGATTCAAAGGTAGTTAATTTTCCATCACTGTGGCAACAAAAACTTGTCTGATAATTTAGACCTACATAATGATGCTTAAGTGTGTATTGACGTGGATATACGTGCGTCAGCATGCATGTGGATGATTTGTAGAGGAAGAGAGGAGAGGAAAATATTGAAGACACCACCTGGAAACAAAATGACTACAGCATCTAAAAAGTTTGGAGAAAAGATAACACAGAATTAAAAAAAAAATAGAACAGATTTTATGGGGCCTTATTTAAATTTCAAGCCAATATTTAGGCTAAGGTCATTAGATAGGACGCTTTTTCTCAAACACAAAGAGCAGCTGTGAGTGTTGCCGGTTACAGAGAGCAAGAACTCAAAGGGCACAAGGACGTTACATCATTTTGTTGCTTAAGGTGACTAAATTTTTTGGAGCAAATCTGGGGACATTTGTGGCTCATGTATCCCCAAACACACACACACACACACACAGACAGACACACACACACACACACACACACACACACTCACTCAGCAGTTAGTCATTAATATGACATTTTCGTTTTTTGGACAAAGCCATAGCTAGCTTGTTGCCTCCAGCAGTATGATTGTGTAGGATGCCTTGCATTTAAAATAAGAAAAGAGAGGGAAATAAGAAAAGAGAAGGCATAGAGGGAAATCTGGGACAGGGCCACCCAGGGACAAAACATCAAATTGGGGGTCTGTGCCCAGAAAACGGGGACATCTGGTCACCCAACCTATGGTAAACCCATTGATATGCAACACAGTGTGACAACAACTTGCAAGCTATCTAATTAGCATCAGCTGACCTGAAATAACAGGATAACATTGTTCAAAACAGAAATGGACAAGTGAAGGTTACTCCATTCCAAAATGGAGGATGTGCCATGACATCCTCCAAGATAGATCAGAGCATGGAAAGTTTTATCATCTCGTCCAAGAGCTCAGCCTTGATAATGCTCATTTCAAGGACTATGTTTGCATTAACTTGATGCAACTTAATAAAAATACCTGCAAAAATGTGCAGATGTGTTCAAAAAAGTGTCTGATGTGATCACAACCTAAAAAGATACTATTGAACAACAGTTTGATGAGTGCAATTATACATCAAAATTGTGATCTTAGAAAATATTTTTGTTTTTTCCCCAATAATTAAACATCAATGAAAATAAAAGTAAACTCATTAAATAAAATCCTTCCTTCACTGGAACAGAACAAAGCAAATCCAACTGGATGTGATACAGTATTTTGTAAAGCTTTTTAAGATCATTCAGGCTATGCAGGAATACACCAACCATATTTTGCAACCCTGTAACATTTAGATTAGGTGGCTAGTGAATGCTGTTGCCTGTAGATTTATGACGGCATAGCCTGATGTCCTCTAGACCCCATTTACACCTGGTATTATGGTAAATGCAATCTGTATCCAGATAGGCTATCTGGGTAATGAACAATGCGATCACAATGTTTACATTTACACGTGGTATTTAAATGCGTTCTCATTGTCTGCATTGTCTGTCCACATTGTGATCAAATCTAATTTTTGCGCGCACTATGCAAAGCATAGTGGGTGGGGAGGAGGCATTGTCAACAAAAATAAACACGGCAGGTTTAGGATCATTAGATGTGATACTGTACACCCCTGATTTACTTTCATTTGAGGAGGAAAGGGTCGCCTTTTACGACTCCTTCGTAGGAGGCAATAAAAATGACGACCAGTCATTTTTGCAGCAATAGTATATGCAAACTCTGCAGCGCCTGTGAACACTGCTACAGTGACACCGTCACTGTATGGCTGAGGGAGAGGAGCAATGACTGCTGGGAGTGGACGGTGATAGAGTCCTTCAGTGAGAGTAGAGGGCAAACTTCAGAGTGAGTCATGACGTTTTTACCTCCTGGGCGGTAGTTTCTCAAAAATATAGAAACACAACACGTTTAAATACCAGCTGTAAATGGGGTCCTATAGTCACAATTTGTGGGTTAGTACATCAGTCTTTTGACATCTGATTTGGGCTTCTGTATGAATGCTCACCTTTATGGCACTTCTGCAATGCATTCATTGAATATTATGATTATCATTATTATTATTATTAGTAGTAGTAGTAGTGTAGTATTTGGAGTACAGAGAATATATGCTCCAAAATCATAGGACACCCACTGCGGTTGTTGTCCTCTCTCCAGGACCAGCAGATCCTCACAGAAGTCCTCTCTATCCTTCCATGTCTTGTTTAAGTCCTTAGAGGCTGGTGCCAAAGCATGGTGGTGCATAAGTTGCAACCTCTGTGCCGGAGGCAAGCCCACCCACTGAACTCATTCCTCTGTCTACTCCCTGCTGTGCGGCACCACCAACCCCTCCCTCCTTACTGCACTCATACTGGACTTATATATGTATTAGCTTTGTATTGGCTGTGTTGTTTGCCTCTTTAAAAGCCTACTTCAGTATTTTTTCATTATCATTAAGTTTGACTAGAAGCCACGTCTGTATGTCATGTAAAAGTGCATTCCCCTGATTTGCTTGTGTCTATCTATCCATTAATAAACTTAATTATGAATGGATGTCACATTGAATAATGCATGTGCACCCCAGTGCCGTGAATAAATAGGTAGTACACTTTCACTTTCTCCTGGTTTGGTGTTCCTTCAACCCCTTTAGTAGTCCCATGCACTATTGTAGGTTATTGGTCTTTCTCCCTCTCTGGAGGGTTCTTGCGCACTTAGTCCTTATTAAAATCCCTATGGCTCACAAACTTACACACACACGCACACAACGAATAACACAGACACATACACACAGGCCAAGGACTGTCTGCTGGTACAAACCATTTATTAAAGCTCCTGTGAAGGTCCTGGCAGTCAGCCAGAGGGAGACATGACTTTGGATCCCATTCATGTCCACATCAGCAGAGTAAAATGTTTCTAGGTGTTGATCCATGACAGCCATTATTGCTGCAATCCACTTTTATCACTGTCAAATTCTACAAAAGGGAAAATAAGCCCTTTTTCTGCACTTTAACAGATTGTCAACACAGTTCAACCAATCCAAACAGCTGCTGAGGGAATCTTTTTGCTTTCTAAGACACGTTTGGAGTAGAGAGGAGAGACACCGCCCTGCTGTCATCTTATCTCTGCTGGGCCACAACCTCTCCGAAATTGTATGCTAAATGGAAAAATGTAACCTTGAAATGGACCAGATCCTAGAAGCGTTATATAATTCGTTTTGAATCCATAGGGTTTGTAGAAATAGAGCTTTCCTGAAATCCAAACAAAAATCTTAATCCAAAAGCAAGTTTTCCCAACTGTGAGTAAATGCAATCAAAGTAAAAAAAAGTATTTGTTATTTTCAGTTCACTTGCCAAGTGGCATTGAGATTGGCATTGAACGAGCTAGGATCTGGATAGCAGATTTATCATGGTTCGTACTGTTATCATGACCAAAGCTAGTTCATAGCTGGGGCGTTCTTGAACTTGTCTTTGCCTTTCCTCAAAGTGTTTTTAAGTATAGGATTTAAGAGGAATAAAAGCAATGAAAAGAGGGATAGAGAGAGAGAGAGAGAGAGAGAGAGAGAGAGAGAGACAGAGATACACTGTGTTGTCTTGTAGTGGAGTAGGGTAGGGGGAGAGGTTTGGTACATGGATAGACCCCTACATTGAATCGACCCTTGAGCAGAGCTGAGGAAGGGGCCTCTAAACTGCCAGGAGAGACAGGGATAAGACTTTGGCTCTGCTGTTTTATTCAAATCCCCATTGGGTTCAGGCTCCACTGATGATTTGGTTGTTTTTCTCACATGCAAATACCTTTTCCCTGTGAGGTCATCACAACTGAGGTGGGTGGAGCAGCAGCAGCACTACAAGAAAACTTACAAGGCTGCCTCTTATGCATGAATCGCTCATTTCAGTAAATGTAAAAAGTCACTTTTTTGCCATTCATAAATACATCTTGCTATTATGGATCACAAAAGTATTATTGCAAATATCAAACAAAATGTATTTACTCCCCCTCAAACCAATGCCTGTATTCTGAGAGTATTACAGTACACACTCCATGGCCAAACTTGACCTGCTGCTTGACCTTCGAACATGAATCAGAAAATAAAGGCCAGTATTGAACGTCAAGAGCAGTGAGCATCCTGTATACTTCACTTTATTCAAACCAGTATAAAAGCAGACCTAGCCTGCTATATCTGCTATACACAGAACACCAGTCACCATGGTGCTTCAGGAATCCCCAGTGGATCAAGTGCACACCAACACATGCAAACACACACACACACACACACACACACACACACACACACACACACACACACTCACATATAAAAACACTGGAGTGGGCTGCACTGGAGCCATTTGTCTCTACTGTTGTTCTGGTTATTTAGCTGGCTCAAGGCTGTAAATGCAGTATACATTCATGCACATGCATGCACACACACACACACACACACACACACACACACACACACACACACACACACACACACACACACACACACACACACACACACAAATGGCCACACTCTGAGAGACACACCAAAATAAGCCCAATAGTGCAATAGGTGCCCTAACACAATGGTTAAACAGCACTTATAACCAGTCCCATGAGACTGACTACCTTCAGTACATTCAGCCCTCTGCACTCTGAAAAAAATGCAACCTTGCTCGTAACCGACATGCCTTGCAGAAAAAGAGCAAAGTGGTTTGAAGTCTCCTGTGTCATCACCATACATTATTACCACGGGTGACATCAGGTAATACCATCAATTTATTCTTCATTCACTGACAGGCATATATCAAATTAAATTCAAAATTGCAGAGAGGGAGTGATTGTGAAGCCCAGGGGTACAATAATCATTAAGGGGCATGAAACTATACAATCCTAATTTACAACTTCTTCATTGCCTCCATTCTCTGTAGAGGGAATGATCTACAACAAGGTGGTCCATTTCAGCGGTCAGAGGAGGTCTAATGCATTTGGTAGAGGCTGATAACAGTGCTTCACTTTCACACCGAGCACTCAAAGGGAATTACAGGGCTGCAGAGAGGAGAATGTCTGAGTGCTTTAGTTAAAACCAGGGGTAAATGCTATCTCACGCTTACATACTCCCTGATCCATGTACAGTGAAGCTGCCTGATCATTTCAAAGCTTGGTCCATTTACATTTTCACTTAACACGGGCACTCATATATTCTGCTTTACAGAAATCGATTGCAGCCTCGCAGCCAAAGGCGTCTCTCTCTCTACAGAAGACTGGTCTCCAGCCAAGCCTTACCTGGATTGAGACATACAAGGATGAAAGGATTGGATGCATTGAGACCATGGCCGTGGGGGAGAGATGTTAGCGTAGGGTCGAACATGTTCACCTAATACTTTACAGGGGATGGGTAGAGATCCTCTCTCGGGAGGAGCAGGGCAACAAATAATATCTGAGTATCTATGAGCTTTTTCTCACTGCTGCCTGCCGTGTGAGAGGCTGTGTGAGCCCTCAATGACTAATCTGTCAGTCTAACATAAGGAGCCTGCCACATGGCCTCCCTGACTTCTCTCTCTCTCTCTCTCTCTCTATCCACCCAGTCGAGACACATCTGATCTCTCTCCATTAGGAGTGCTGTTCTTTTAACATGCCTACCCAGCAAGTCCTACACTAGACCTGCAAAGGACATCCTGGCCAGTCCATCTGTCACATTCTTGTCCAGTAGCTACTTCCAGACTAGAGGAAGGAGACTGAGCGAGTGCTTCCCCGTCGGTGTGGCACAGCCTCAGCCAACGCTGTTCATCACCCTCACAGTGAAGGCTAAATATGAACACATATATGAATATATGAATAACTGAACAACTAGCTATTGTTATTCACCTGCACGCACTCTGCCGAGCCTGCAAAGTCCTTTGTTTGGAGCCTCTGGTTCTGCTGAGCAGGGGCTTTCTGACAGACCGTCTGAAGTGGGGCAGAGGCTGAGTGGGAGCACAGGTGTTACTGAGTGGCTCTTTTACTGAGAAAGAATGACCTGTGTCTACAAATGCCCCCTCTGTCTGTCTTTGGAACTGCCTGCTATGCCCCCGTGCCCCCTTTCTTCAGCGGGTACCAGGCTGGCATAAAGACCTGCCATTTGCCCAGATGGTGGACAGCAGGGGTCCACCCCCCCACTCCCCCAATGTCAGTGAAGTGCTGCCCCCCTGAGTGTGTCTGAGGTGCAGCTTTGGTCCATATGCCCTGCTGAGAAAAGGACTAGAGCAGGGAGATGGGCATCAGTGCTGCCCAGGATGGCAAAGGTAGGCAGGCTTGTAAAAATGGCTCTATGAAGTCTGGCTTGCAGCCTCCTCTCTGCACTTTGCTTCCTGTTATTTTATCTTGAAATAACTGTCACCTCAGGAACATCCTCAGACTAGGGGGATAGCAATAACAGTAGCTGATTCAAACAATAACACAAATGTTAAGGCTGCACAGCGATCCAAACACTTTTGTGGTGCTGGTATGGGGGGTCATATACACACCAATATGTCCATCTCTTGACTGGACAAACTGAATCAAGAGCGCTATTCAATTGATTAATCACTTCATCCTGAGGTAACAAAGTTTCTCTGTTTTGCCCTGGACTGCTGGACTACTTTTAGTCCCATTCTTTGTATAAGACATTCCCCTCCTCCTGCCAGATATGCCTCTGCTGCTCCCACCACTGGTCAGTCCCAACCTCCTGTTAGCTGTCTTGCTGTGGAAATTAATATTATGGAATATTAAAAGTGTATATATGCCATTTGGTGGACACACATCTAGAGCTATCCCCCTGCCTATCTGCATTCCTTTCTCTCAACTGCAAGGTTGCTCAACTACAAGTGTCTCTTCTCGTCTTCTCTTGTCTTCTCTTGTCTGTCGAACATAGGAGAAAGGCCTACTTCTGCAAGATTATTTTTGTTTTAAATATGTTGAATGTAAAAAAAAAAAAAAAGACATGTAAAACAGCTTGCTTTTGTGGAGTCTCTTGGCCACTGTTCATTAAATAAAAGTCTCTCTTATGATATGCTAGATTGAACACAATTTTTAACAAGGTTTTAACAAGAAATAATACAAAGACATAGATCATTTGGGCAAAATTGACAGTCAAAATTAAGAACAACCAACACAGTGAATTAAATTGTACTACATAAAATCAGAGCTGAATCTAATCAAACTGCAACGTTCAATGTCTCAGTGTATCTTATTGTAGGGAATGTTTTGACTTACAAATAAATTGCTTTAACAGAGAGACACAAATACTTATTTAATGTGTCTATGGTACTGGAGTATATTAATTGTTGGCCAAGGTTTGCATGCATGTACTGCTATAGCATACTGTATCAAGTTAATCTAAGCAAATGGTACGATCATTGAGGCATAAGAGATGACCTTGGTAAATATGGAGCAGATGCATACCAGTTACTGAGTCTGTCAGTCCATCCCTTTTCCATAAGTACTGAGCTTGGCTAGTCGTGTTGTCTTTCAAGTGTGGGATGAAAGCCTGGTAATGCGGCTTTGTGCCTCCTGCTTCATATCAGACTCCTCAGGTCCATAATGTCATACTGACACCAGGAGACAGGCAGAGCCAAGAGGTGATGCCCAGGAGTGCCAGGGAAGGTCAGCGAAGGTTCACAGCCACACTGGTGCTGATGCCGCTGCCTGTATGGCTCGAGTGCTTGGCAGTGCATCTCAACAACAAAATGTGACATTTTTAGAAGCTGTCAAATTGCAGTCTAAAAAGCGGTCTTGACTGGGGACTGGGCCAGAGCACCGCTGCAGGGCTTTCAATCTGCCAGTAATGGGAAAGATGGAAGAAGATAAGATTCCAATTCAGCCATTTCTGCACGGCCCAATGTGATCACACTGCAATCCGACAGGGCATTTGGGGAGTTGAGAGAATTCTTAAAAAGACAGAATATCTTGAAGTATGGCTTGATACTCACACAAATCCCATCACTGTTCCTAATTGTTCAGCTCACTGAGAGTAAGTGATATAATCTGGTGGTATTACAGATTCAGCCCTCTATCACGAGTCATACAGCCTAGATCACAATATGCCTGCGTGAAGAATATTACACCAAGTAACAAAGAAAGAAGCAGACAGACAGACTTGCTCACCAGGGGAAGGGACCAGTTCAGCTAACAACAATGAAAGCTAAATCACAAAAATGTTGTTGAATCTTGTTGAATATGAATTTGATATGAATATGATAAGGTGTATAGCTAGCCACAACACTTCTGTACAGATATATGGTCAGATATATGGTCATGTTTATTACCGTAAATTTACATATTTATTTCTTCAGTGTTAACATATCTCTCTCATTGTTATATACTAATAGTATTTTCATAATGGTTCCACTACTTCATACAGTATACTGTACATACTGATATTTTCATATTATTATAACATTATGTGTATACATAGCACATATTTAGTTAACAGGTTTAAATTGTCAGCAGCATACATTTATATAAACCCACAATTGTTTATATTCTATTTAATTGCTTTATTGTTTTCACTATTTCTACTGTTTCTTATTACTCATTTTCTATCCCATTTGTGGGCTTACATTCTATTTGTCTTTTTTCCCTACTAAATCCTATTACTTTTGCTGCTGCAACAACCTGATTTCTCCACAGGGGTCAATAAAGTTTCATCTTATCTTATCTTGTCTAATTGTAGGAATGCAAATGTGACTGGGAACAAAAGTGATTTCTGACATCACAGAACACAATTACTCTGGCAGCCAAGAAACCGATGTGTAGCATGTTCCAACAATAATTCTAGTTGAACATGTAAATGTTCTGATAAAATAATCAGAACTTGACTTCTAATTGACTCTCTCCTGCCTGTAACCCTGCCGTGTCTGCGTTAGCTGGCTGATGGAGTGTTGTCATGGTGGCAGATTGTGCACTGTGCTCTCTCTCGTTCTGTCTTTAGCCCACATGTGGATTTCAGAGTTTTTCACAAATGTATTCATAACCATTAATGTTAAGTTTATAATTGTGCAGACCTTCAGGGAATGCAATTCAATAATATAAAAGTGAGCAATTCTATGGACCAAGCAAAAATATGTAGCTCATTTCTTTGAAACAAAAAGTTTGGTTGCTATAGTTCAAAACAAGTTATTTTTAACTAATGAATGTGCAGCATTATAAACTGTTTTTTTTTTTTTTCTTTCTAAGGAACAAACCAATAGTGGTGCACACACATACAGTACAATCCCACTGAAGGTACAAGGAATAGAAAAATATTGGTTGTTGAAAGTAGTCGGTGGGGATATATGGAAGGAGATAGCTAAAGGTGAAATGATGGATCTCCAGGGGTGAGGTGAACAAATATTTTCATCACACAAGAAGAATGTTTGTCTGTGATATTTACTTTTCAGAGGAAAAAGAAGGTTTTATTTAACAGCTCTTGAGAGGTGCAGTGAGTGACCAATACACCTCTCTAGAGCTGTTAAATGGTAGACCGGATATTGCTCTCTTGTACCATGAGGAAGCAACACCGATTTGAAGCAGATGCAAGAAATACATTATGAACATTGGAGAACCTACATTCCTGTGGCTGAGAAGTGTCACATGCAAGGTCTCAAGCGCACGATTATACAAATAAAAACACTTTGTTAATGATATGACGGTGTGGGAGTGCATCAGCTAAATGTACACTCTTCTCCTTGAACTGATGTACAGTATTTGTAGGTATGTGTGTATCTAGGAGGGAAACGTGGAAAGACAAATTCAACTTACACTGTGTAAATTGGTAAATACAGGAACAGTGTATGGTGTGACTTCAAGCAACACTGCTGGACACAAAGGACACAAAGATACGAGAGCCATTTCAGATTTTTAATTAGCCACTCAAAGAATGAGCAATTATGTTTTTGTTGTCGTTGTACTATTAATAACATAAAGAAAACTTTTCATTGGCTCTCTGCCAAAGCACACCAACGGGGTATCATGCCGCCCCACTCCCCACGCACATATACACACTTTCTAAACCCCCATCAACCATTTTTAATTAATCTTCAGGATTCATTTTGCCACCCTGACTTGTCTCTGTAAATGGGAACCAAGAAGCCTCAAATACAAACAAAGAAAAAAGAGAGGGGGAAGAAAAATTCTTGTTTCCTTTAGCCAATCTAAATTCTCACATTTTTCTACCGAAAAGCCCACGGGTTACTGAAACAATACTCTCTTATCAGCAAGAATTGGCTGAAATTTCCTCTCTATCTCTCTTTTATTAGGCCATATTCAACCTGTCGTAATTGAGAACATAGCCTGAAAGCTGCTGTGCGCCGCAAGGAGACAGTGCTGTAGATTGCCGCGGGGTTTGGACTGACCTCATCACCTGCACCCCTCCATTCTCAAAGTCTGACAGGTCTAGTTTACAAACACCTACAAACCCTCGTTTCATCACTCCCAGTGGCAGCCCTCTGATGATCCTGGACAGTGTTAGCTTAACATGTTCTGCCCTGATCTTTAGTGCTGTTTGGAAAGAGCAAGAACGACAGTTGGAAGAAAGGTATCCAATTGCCTAACACTATAGTTCACGTCAGAACAGCAAATCTTGTGAGCGAGCCATTTCCACTCTACTTATGCCATAAAGAATTAGGCGATGCCCAAGGTTTCAACAACTCGCTCCATCACCATCAGATTATCAGAGAGCCTCCCAAAAGAGTGGCATAAAGAAACTGTTATTCTAAAACACACTCACCTCCAATGAACCTAAACAACACAAGGAGAGGAGAGGAGAGGAGAGGAGAGGAGAGGAGAGGAGAGGAGAGGAGAGGATAAGTAGCTATTTGTATATAGTGGTAGCTATTTGTTGTCAGTCAGCATCAAAGGATTTGCTTCCATGTCCTCACAACCCCAGTCAAATTGTCTTCAACCCTTCCTGCAAATCAAAGAAACTTCCTACACACTTGTGCTGTGACATCGCCTCTCTCTCTTTTTTCTCGCTCTCTAACACAGACACACACACACACACACACACAAACACACACACACGCACACACATACACATTTCATCTTGAAAGAAAAATCTGTCTGCTTTTTAGAGGCTCTCTGAAGGCTTACCATTGAACAAACTGAAATATGTTCAGCATCAAGAGCCATTTACTATCTAACAGGCTCTGCTCTCTGTATATGCTATGGGGAGGAATAGCATGGTGAGAGAGAAAGAGAAAGATCTGGCCAGAGAAAGGCGAGACTTAAGAGAAGAGGGGAGAATGGGGAAGGCAAGAAAATATCCTGGGTTAGCAACTCATTTGGCTGGGATAATCTGATTTGAGGTTCCAGCACAGACCAGGACCAAGATGTTCTGGCTGAATGCAAATACCTATGCAGCTCGCATTCTAATTGTTATCTAATCACTGTTATGGCAGTGGTTAAGTAATGAGTTTTAGGGAGACTTTGAGCTCCGAGTTCAACAGAAAATGCCAGTGGCAGCATGAGAGGAATGGAGGAGAAGAATGCTCATCTAACCTCTTTCAAATACAGCAGCTCAAAGTCACATTTCGGTGGCTTTGTGTTTTGCGTGAAGGATCAGACAAGTATTTCTGACACTAGAAATAAGCCGCGTTTTGAAGTAGTGAAGAGCATTTTCTACAAATAGCACCGACAAGCTAAAACTTTCTCTACAGGCTGAAAGGTTTTGTGTCGGAAAGGTTACATACCATTCATTTGGTGGTTTTTAAGAGGCAGTGTAAATGGGTTTGAAATCAGTAATGGCAAATTTCTAAATACCACTTCTTCGCCATCTGTTCTGTATAAAAGGGAAAGAGAACCAACTGATGATACATAGCAGCTGGGTCTAAAGGTGGTTGGCTGAGGAGAGTTGTGAGGCACAGGCTTCATGCATCAAAAAACATCTAAAATGCCGACTTGTGTTTTTGTGTGTATGTTCCATTATAAAAGTATTTTACCTGCAAAGCTATCACAGCATGGTGACAAACAACTGTTAACGAATGAAGTGGAGTTAAAGCTGACTTGGATTGTCTTCTACTTGCACCTGTCGCTTTTTTCAGAAATGACAAAGCTGACCTCACATCAGCATTTTCAAGCTGTTTGGGGCATCTCTGGCTTATTTTACTGAAACAAGGACACACAGATGCAAAGCACTCTACACCCTACCCTGTGTGCTATGCCTCCTAACGGCCACTAGGAGCAGACAGGCCAACCGTGAGTAATGCCGCTTTTCCACTGCATAGTACCGGCTCAACTCGCCTCGACTCGACTCTACTCGCTTTTGGTAGTACCACTTTGGTTTTCCACTGCAAATAGTACCCCCTCAATGTGCCCCACCCCCCAAAGTGGTCGTCATAGCGACGCTGCGACGCTGCATGAAACGCGACACACAGCTACTATGTAGGATATCGAAGCGATGGTGGATTCTCGGTATGTGGCTGTTAAGTCACAGCAAGGAGACAGATTTTTATTTCAGAAGAGGCTGAAGGCAGCGAGACAGCAGACTGCTCTCTGGCTGCTCAAGGCGACGCAAGAGGGTAAGCTAGCCTGGTAGCTAACGTTAGCATATACGTCCCGTGTCGCGATGACGATCTGACCAATCAGTGGTCTGCAGTGTTTTTATGTCACCTTTTGGTATCGCCTCAGCTCGCCTCAGCTCGCTTGGAACCTCGACGGAGGTGCTACGAAAAAAAGTACCAGGTACTACGTAATATGGTACCTGGTACCTGGTACTTGGCCAGTGGAAAACCAAAAAAGGCGAGTAGAGTCGAGTCAAGTCGAGCCAGTACCATGCAGTGGAAAAGTGCCATAAGTGAGTGAGTGAGTGAATGAATGAATGAATGAATGAATGAATGAATGAATGAAACCATGAGTGAATGAATAAATGAATGAATAAATGAATGAAACCATGAGTGAATGAATAAATGAATGAATGAATAAATGAGTATGTGAGTGAGTTACTCTCTGGATCCATGAGGTGCTTTGCATCTAAAAACGTGCAAGCAATGTACACATGAGCATTACCATGAGTATCAGAATGAGAGGGAAACCACTGGTGGATGCATAAGAGCTGGTTATTGTCTCCAGTACGCATATACAGCGTTACAATAAAGACATACAATGCCTGCTGTCTGAGGAAGAGTGCTTTACTCGAAATACGTTGCATCAGTGAACTGCATACAATAGCCTTTTGTGTTCAAGTCTTTATTGTAACGCTGTATATGCGTACTGGAGACAATAAACAGCTCTTGTGCATCATCCAGTGGTTTCCCTCTCCACCTTTATCTTTGGACTGCTCTGCTTCATTGGGAACCCTGTACTGCTTTATGTAGAGACATAGCAGTTAGCATATAAGAGACATAGGGGGCTATTAGGTAAGTCAATTTCAATTTGAAATTTCTGCAAAGGCAATGGACCTTAGGTTTTCGGGGGTGAATATAAAGTCATTGCTAGCCACTGGAGGTGAGCAAAAATCTTCATAACACTGATGACATCCGTTAACTTTATACAGAGCGCAGGCACATAGTGTGAAACACAACATGAAAATGGAGAAAAACAGACGTGTAAGTAACTGAAAGTGATTCTCTTACTATGATAAGGTCTTCCTACAATAATTGTATTGTAATGAATCAAAAGGAACAAGTCGGAATACAAAATCATATAACCTTAAAGCTGCTAAAATGCCAGCTTTATATGTCACTGGAGAGAGAATGACACTGATGCATTCTGGTCTGTGTGAACAGCTCAGCAATTTGTCCAAAGATGTTTGCTTGCCTGTGTTGAATGCCTCGGCACAGGCATTTAAAAGCCCAAGTACCACAGACGGGACCTTTACCTCTAATGATGTGACAAGCTTTACAGACACAGGCGTCGGTGTTATAGCTTTGACACACTGAAGATGCCAATGTGTGGCCTTTGATGCTGTGTGTGTCTGTGTGTGTGTGTGTACACATTCACAATACAGTAAGTCATTTGATGTTGTCAACCATGGAATGGACTGGACACTAAAAAGCAGCACTGCAAGGTGAGAGAAAGCATAAGTCAAGTATTTTGAGGGAGCTGATTCTGAGGTCATCTCCTATGATACTAGCTAGAGGCAACGGGACCCACTCTTTCAAGTCTAGATGGAGAGCAGACAAGATGCACTGCCTGCCTTACTGCCAATATCCGAAACTCCTCTCCTCCTTTCTCAGTCGCCTTTTTCTCCTACATACTCACACACAAGTATATACAATACAAACTGTGTTTCGATCCCACACAGACACACACATCAATATACACACTCGCTCCCTGTGTCTGTTTCAGAAGTGAAATTATTCCATCTCTCAGGGGTCCTGTTAAGCTCTTACAAAGCCTCAGTGCGTACAGCAGGTAGATTGATTGTGACTTATTAACTGTGAGTGAGCCTAACAGAGAGCATTAAAACAAAAGGAAATGTGATATCCCCAACCATCAAGTGCTCATTAGAGCTTTAATCAAAGCACTTCCAAATCTGCATAAGGAGTCCTGGTCATGAATTCCTAATGGCGTCTTTAAAAACGAGAGGAGACCACACCACAGTGCCTCGTCACACAAGAGGCCCCAGAAGATATTTTACAAAGAACCAGCTAGCGAACAGTAGAATAAGAAATTGTTCTCAATAATTATGCTTCTGGCTTTCATTGTCATTGCTGTCTAAATCATATTTCTCAAAGGACTACAGCATACAACAAGTGTCCCTCAATTTCTTAACTTCTATCCTAAATGAGTCTGCCCGATTATCATTATCACAAACACAAATGCTTGTAAGCAATTCATAGTCAAGTGGTTCAAAACAACACCCAACCTCATCTGATCCAGAGTGCATGCTGCTTTTGACCATTTGCTGCTAAATGGCAGCTTTCGAGCTAAGCAGTGAGCAGCAATTTTGATGGGTGGCTTTATATTTTAGCTGTGTGAATATGAGTGAGTAGTGTAAATCACAGCCATCACATCATCTGCTCTATTCAGGCACAAAATAGTGTGGTGGAAGATGACCGTTTCTCATGTCGATGCCAGTGGGAAGCAGATAGAGAGTAAGATGGCAGTGAAAAGGAACAAAGTATGAGTGTATTTGGATGTTTGAGGAACACCACAGAACATCATCCAAGCTAAAATTCAACATAAAACATGATAAGAGACCACGGTAGAGAGGAAAGGCAGATCATTTATTGAGCAAACAGAGGGAGGGGGAAAATAGGAACAAGCAAAGCTATTCAAGACAAAGTTAATCAGGCTTCCCTGAAAACAACTGAAGCTTCAGTGGATGTCTAATTGGATTAAACCAAAATAGAGGATGTGTTTTGTGTGTTTCTGTGCAGGCTTGACCTCTAATGGCAGGCCTTTTTTATTTCTTCAGTCAGATCCCCAATCAGAGTTAGACTAATGACCACTGGCACATCTGACACACAGTGCCTAGACAGTTTTCTAGAGAGTGGGTTATAAGTTCAAATTGAGTGAGAATTGGTCAAGGTCATTCAGACAGGCGAAGCTGCTCCAGCAGCGTAAAAAATCACACAAATCACAGACTGTCTGGCTTTCTGCTCTCTCCTCCAAGGGACATTTAACCCACTCCTACTGTGACCTTTCCAGACAAGAGGCGCCATCACTTCAGAGGTTTATGTGGCGACGTACCTGCCAGGACAGCTGATGACACATTTCCAGCGGGACACGCAAGCACCTAGGTGTTGTGGAGGAGAGTCGGAGGTAGAGAGGAGGGGAGAGGGTTTACAGCTGTCTGAGGCTGGTGCTAATCTCAGCGCTACTCTTATTCACCCATCCATTCCTACTGTAACCTACCCTACCATTCCACTCTGGCAGCAGACTGCTCAGCCTCCTCAACTGTCATCTCTATCTCTCACACTCCAAACCACAGGCTAGCCTAAGGAGGAACTAAACATTGGTTGTCCAATACTTAAAATATCCCTATGTGAAATACCCCCATGTCTTTTACACACTACTGATGTATAATTGCATAGCAATCACAATGAATTCATGGATTGCAAATAATTCACTGAATAATAATTGAGCCTATGTAGCATCACATTACTCGCTATGTCAATTTAGTGTTAGTTATGACTAAAGCTTATTCCAAACAAGGCGACAGGAAACATGTTGTCCCCCAAGAATGATGCAGACCCCCTTTGAGCTAACCAGTAACAAATACGTCCCTTGTTTTGACCTGAAATTGTAGCGCCCCCTCAGGCCAATCAGTATAATTTTGAAAATGCCATTGTGGTGAGATGCATCATTTCCCAAAGTTTCATAAAATCTAATCCGACCATAAACAAACAAATGAAGAAACAGATGGAGACCAAGCCACAGCCCCCCAATCCAATTTCATCATGGGGCACAACTAGTGCGTCCATGATGCTTCTCGTCAGACTATACTTTGACTCTCATTTCCCTATTTTTATAAACACATTACTGTCAAATTGATTGAAGTGATATGCCCTCGGTAATAACTAAGAGACAAAAACGCCTCTGCATTTAGTGTGAGTGTTTTAGAGTGTTTTAGGATCAATTAAATGTGCGTGCGTGCGTGCATGTTTGTGTGTGTGTGTTTGTATTTGTAGGTCAGCTTTTCAACTGCTGCCTATCATTTCGGAGGCTGTGTGAGCCATCAATGACTAATGTATCAGTCTGTCACAGTCAAGGACCAACCATATGGCACCAATGCCCTCTCTCTCCCTCTCCCTCTCTCTCTCTCTCTCTCTCTCTCTCTCTCTCTCTCTCTTTCTCTCTCTCTCTCTCTCTCTCCCCATTTAGACTAATGGTGGGGCTGGGACAAATGGCACAGCTAACTAACCACAGTCTTGCTAGGCCAAAGCATCTCTAGTCTAAGTGATTGGATACCATGAGCTGGCCAATGTGCTGCGCCAATTAGAGCAGGGTCAGACCGTTGAGGGTGGCCCAGAGGCAAAGCAGAGCTGAGACCACCTCTCCCAGGAAGCCCTCCAATTACCACTCAGCAGCACAGTCCTTGGCTGACACATGAGGAACACCCTTTATATATCTGAGGTACTCACTCTGTATTTCTGTTTCTGCCTCTGCCCCTCCCCTCCCTGTCATTCTCTCTCTTACTTTCATACATTGCCATCACCCCTTTCCCTCTCTCGATTTGTTTCCTCTAAATAGAAAGTAATTCCAAAGACATCGATCAAGTGTAATAGGAATAGAGGAGAGGTTTTTACACTATTCGCCTTTTCAACTCAGCATCTCCTCTTGTTGACAGAGTCGCAGGCGGCTGATGTGACCTAACCTTGCTGCCACATGGTGACTACAGTGCCAGCCCTACTTGCGTTCCTGCTGATGAGATGCTGCCCATGACAGTCCATCAGCGTCTCTCTCTGTTAGGAAGCGACTGCATTGCCCTTTTGTTTTCCCCACCTAAATCTCCCCAAAGTCACTTTCAGAGGCTGTGTTTAATAACCAGGCAGTAAGGAGACATGTCAGAGGTCAGGGCGGCTAATGAAGCGGTCTGTCGCAGCTAACGGTGGTTGATTAGCTCAGTGTTGCCCCAAAACACATCATCTACATTATCTATCCATGGGACAGGCCAGGACAGGATAATGCAACTGGGTGACTGATACTGTAAGATAATTACTAGAGCTCTAACAAAAGTTTGTGAAATGAAATTTTGCGATACAGAAATTTGACGATATTTGTTGCAGAATGGTAGGAAAGGGTAGAGAGTTTTAGCTTCTGGGTCATCACACTTCCCATGAGTCCAGCTGAACTCACTACTGTGAGTTAGACGTAGTAGGCAACAAGATGGACTCAGGCAAAACTGAAATTGAGGACGCTCTGTCAAGTTTTAGGTCTGCTGTGTGGCAGGGTTTTGGGTTTCCAATTAAGAAAGAAAACACTAACAAGACAACTGACAAGACAAAGACTGTTTTCAAGTATTGTAAGAGAGACTTTGTTTTTCTCTTTTCTCTTATTTGGAGATGAAATTTGGCACTAAAAAGATCTTAAAATTTTTTTATTTAACTTCTAAGAAACCTGTAGTCACCATGTTCATGGTTTGCACTTGTTTGTTTGCACTGTTTTGTTTTTGTTTTCCCACAAAAATAAAAATCTATTTTTTCAGTTATAATTGTCTCCATTCAGATTTAAAATATCATTATAAAATCAAACCCAGTATCGCGTGTGTATTGAACCATTAGCTGAATGCATCGTTACGTCCCTATTAACTACAACATTAATGAAAGTGGGCTGCATCTCCTGAGACTAACAACTACAACTGCAATCTTACCGCTGACAACTACAAACTCATTTCTTCCTATTGCATTATTCTGGTCTCTCCGCTCTGTACCAGGTACCTCCGCAGTGTCTGTCTTTAGAGTTTGTGTGAGCTTGATCTTTCTCACGGTGAGTCACTGTGTCCCTTGGGCCCGGCCCACACCTTCTAAAAGGGTAGCGGTGATGCTGGAAGCCCATATCCGACCCGCTCCCCAGGACTCCCCTTTGCCAATGGAACCTCCGGCTTATGAAACTGTTCCCCTGACAGAGCCTTGGCCCTATTCAAACCTTGCAGAATAAAGTGTGTAACCCATGCAAAGGGGGAACAGATGCGGCATATGGGCAGAGCAATATAGTCTTAGGCTGCCTTCACTGCACCTGATAATATGGAGCCAATAGGGGCATTTGTCAAATGCAATCAGGTGTGATGGAGGGAAGAGATAGAGTGGGGATGGAGGAGGAGAGGGAGGGAGTGGGTGATTGAACAGCATGAGCCCTGCCAAGCTCTCGTCAGAGCGGCAGCTGTGGGGGGACAAAGACCAAAACATGGGCCCACCCCGCAGTGGGGACGGCTCTGTTCTGCACATTGGATAGTGAGTATCGGTTAGAACACTCCCTATTCACACTGGGGAGAATGTCAAAAGCACACCACTCTGCATTTCCATGAGAACACTTAAATTGTGGGTGATTTAGTGTGCTCACTGAAACCTTAGACTCAAAAAGAGGTGGATCTCAAATGCACAAATTTTGTGAAATGCCGCGAGGTCAGATTTTATCAAAGGTAAGAGACACTCAACTCTTCATTTCTGTGTGAACTGTGGAGCTATCTCCTTTCTGCTGCTCTTTTCTAAGCCTATAAAAAGGTCCACAAGGTCGGAATAAAGGCCAGTTCAGTCCCCTGAGTAGAGCACTTGAATGGAAAGTCTGCATCTGATTTACAGTTTGGCCACATGTGCCGAGCTGCCAATGACTAGGCAGCCAGCCAGAGAGAGCGGGAGAGTGGAGGAGTGTGTCAGTCTGGCTGCAGGTAGCGATGGATGCCTGCCCCATCTCAGTATTTTGACTTTGAAATTGCTGCTTTTTAGGTATTGACTGAATCACATTAATACTACAGAGCATCAAAAAATGGTAAGGTGTGGTGCCAATCAGTTTTCAAACAAATAAACAGATCGTTAGAGAAATTGTATCGTTGCTCTTCTCACATAAAATCGCTATCAGCGATATTCAGGTTACACTTGTGATTGGCAAAGCAACAATTACATTTACATGCAGCCTGGTATTCCTGAAATAGAACTGATTGAGCCCCACTCTAAATCAAACAACCTCATATAAGTACTTCAGTTGGACTAGAGTAACCCAATCAGCCTCAACTCATTGGAATTTCGATCTGTATCAGCAATGGGAGTTACACTTTTAAAAATCCATTCAACTGGCAAGTTTAACTCCTCTATGTAAATGGCTGATTGCATCAAATAACTCTGTTCCATGCATTTTATCCTCACACCAGATGGCAATGTGGCAATCTAGTTAAATGATTTTGAGTTAAAAGAGCAACGCCATTGGTGGAAGATTTGCAATAGACCAAATCTGTTTTTTTGCAACTCGCAAAGGCGAAACATTGAACAAATACACACACATAATTCTGATGTATGTGCCATTTGGCAGATTCAAAGCTGTTGCAACATGGGATGGAAAGCTGCACAAAGACTATTCACCCTCTGATGCACCAGTGGCCGACACATACTCATCTGTACTAGTTTTCAGGCTACCGATTAGCCTAAAAGAACAAAGACAAATAACTGCACATGACAAAGAGCAGAGTGTAATTCACTTAGATTCTTTTGCATGTAAACAATTAGTCAACTCCAATATTCAAACCACTTTGGCCCCATTTACACCTGACATTAACATGTATCTTGCATCCGGATTGTGTCCAGATATCTTTTACACCTGGCATTAAAATGTGTCATGCATCCACATTGGGATTGTATTTCTCTTTCCTTCACCAGACTGTCTTGTACGTCACATCCTCTCGTAATATTTACATCCTCTAAAATTGACAGTACATCTTCGGTCGTATGTTAGTGTCCGAGTTGCCTGCTGCCTGTTTGTTTAGCTTGTGCTTCCCGGATGGATCTGTGCGTGAAACTTTATTTCCATTAACGTAGCTCCTATATGTGGATTGAAGACATATTGCATTCACCCTACATTTGTAATGTGGTCAAATGCGTCGCTGATCACCTCCAGAGGTGGTTCGGATGATTGGATCTTTAATGCATCTTTAGTGCATTTACATCTGGATTTTCTAAGTTTGATTACAATCCCATCACCCAGGATGCACGTTAATTAATAGGCACGTTAATAATGCAGATACTGGTATCAGTATTGAAAATTTCCAAGCCAAACACTATATTTAACATTTAGCTTTATGGTGATATCACTGACATGACAGCAGCAAAAGACTGAGAAAACACATTAAAATAGACACACAATGCCATGTGAGTGTATTTGTGTAGTGTGTGATTATGCCTACATGCAGACACACATGCTATGGGAGGAATAATAGTGCACATATCTGGTAGCAGGTAAATAACACTATGTGCTACGCAGGTGCGGCCAACATGGGCAGCTCCAGTATAGAATGTTTATGTCTGCTCACTCATGCAATAGGCATAGTGGGTGTGTGCAAACACATGTTGGCATTACCACAAGCTAGGCTAGCACACAGCTGGAGCTTGGTTGGCCGAGGGTTGGCAAGCAGGGCGCAGTGGTATATTTGGACTATGCGTTGGGGCCAGCTGTTCACCTTGCCTATCTGGCATGCTGGACTGTAGTGCTCCTGAGACTGAATGCAATAAGCTCATACACATACACAGACAAAGACACAGACACTCTAACATACAATGACTATAATAAATTGTGATAACAATAACTTGCGACAAAATATATCGCTTTGAATTTGGCATCTCAAATGAAGAACCTGCTTCCTCTATTTCATCCCTGTGTTGTATCTCCTGGTCACTTACCTAGAATTCCTACATTTGATAAACACCGTCTCAAGATGAACATCATATCTGCCACTCAAAAGGTCCCTTTGTGAACATGGCTGTAGCAGGTGGCTTGCCCGCTATTTGATATACATGGACAAAATGGTGTATTTCTTGTTGCTATGTGGTGTGTCTTTTCCAGTTGAAGCATGCACATTTGCATGTGCCCATTTAAGATGCAGTATAATAAACAGCACAAACATATGGTCAAAGACACAATTATTTGCTATGGCTGTTTTTTTCTAGAAAAGATAATACTCAATTGACATGCAATTCACATGAAAGTAACTTTTCCCACACAAATATTCTCTCATTCAACACAGCCATTGCAAATGAGTTGGCAGCTGGAAGATCTGTTGGCTGATGAGTTAACACAGTCAAACCTCTACTTGAGCATGCAACAAGTGATACCTCCCGTCCATTCCCATTCACCTCAAATCAAATTCAAATGGAATTCTAATCAAATCAAATTCAAAGCTGTTTCAAACGTAACAGCTGCCTATTTCCCAACATGGTGGCAATAGCTAACCCACCCACTCATACTAAGGCATAGTTAGCTTACTCGGGTTTAATGTCTTTCCAACTTCAACTACTTAGTTGTCTGCAAAATGTTTTCGGAGGCAAGTGATTGTCCTCTGGGCTACCATTAGACGGAAAGAGATATTGAGTGAAAGACAAGGCGCTGCAAAACATGTTGGGTGAGACTGATTTATCTATAGTCTAGCCAATTTATACAATTACATTAGTCAATTCAATTATAATTTCTGTTGGCATAATACTCCATATACCTTAATGGCCAAAGAGTCAGTATGAGAGGAAACATTTAAATTTACGTTTGCTTGTCTATCGTAAACATATGCAATACAAATGGCTTGACTTAAACCACTAGAGGGAGAAATAAGCTGTGATTTACCTCATAAGAGAGTAAGCCATCTAATACGCATGCAGAGGCTGACAATTTGACCAGAATTGGAGTTATATTCAATATTATACAGCCATATGCACATTTTCATTTGAAAGAAATTGATTTTAGTGTGTAATTCAACTTTAAAAGGGATGGCTGCTCCTTGGTGGCTTTTACTATGTGTGTTCAGCTGGAAGAGAGTGATGCTGGGCTGGCAGTGGGCTTATCAAAAACAAGTTGAGGCTACTCTCCAGGAGGCAAGAAGGAGAGGAGGATAAAATCCATGCTTCTGCTCAACTAACCATCAAACCTAATTACCTGTGGATAGGATTTATGGGCCACATGTTGGGTTCAAAGTTTCTTGACCAGGAAGTGGCTTTGGAGGAAGCTGTGTGTGTGCGTGTGTGTGCGTGTGTGTGTGTGTGTGTGTGTGAGCCTGGTCAATGTGTCCGTGAGATTAGGCTGCAAGACAAGACTTGGTGCGAGATCCTGGCTCTGTGCCATTAGTTCAATCAAGCAGACTTATTTAGCTTTTAGACAATGCGACTGCAGCCTTGAGATACCACTTCAGAAGAGAAGCCAAAGATTATTCATGACATGGCAACAAAGAGAAGGATCACACTCTTGTCACTCCCTGGCATTGTTTGCATGTCTGCTCACTCACTATATTATTCCTTTCTAATGAGTAAGCACAGTACGGAGCCCGGGAGTGGCCATTGGGAGAGAAAAAAAGTTATATCGAGTCCACAATTTACTGTAACGTGCGCACGTTTTAGTCCATTTGTGCGCACGAGATACAATTCGTTCCCTCGATTTCGTTAAACTGTGCAGTTTAGGAAAAAATGCAACTTAAAAGGTACCTTTTAGGTATTGCAGATAAGCCTAGTAAGGATTTGGTATGTTAATATCCATTCTCTGTTTACACTGAATAGGCATATCCCCCAAATATTGCAACATATTTAGCCACTTAACCTTCAGGCCATGTAAACACAATCAGGTGGCTGCAACCAACCCAGGACAGCGCCACATTTAAACATAATCACCAATATGTGCATTGACCATGGATGGATTACTGAACGGGCCAACCGGGCACAGGCCCAGGGGCCCAAGAGCTCACGGGGCCCCTGAGCCAGAGCCTGATACATGATGATGCTGTCACTAACTTCACATTTACTGCCCCACAGTCGAAGGGCTTTGTCATTTATTTATTTACCAAAGCCCCAAAATTCCCCCATAATAACCTAAACATTTGTTTTGAAGGTATCAACATGGCTCTGTCACAGTGAGTGTTCCCCTCAGTTTATCTGTAGCGCTTTAGCAGTAAAGCTCTGCATCATTGTCCAAAGGCCTCGTAATGTAAAGTCAAGGTTTACGAAGACCCCAAAATGTTGTTTTCCACTCCTGATCTGTCAGAATAGGAGCCACTGACTCATACCATGCAGCTACTGTGTGGCCATACAGTAGATTTTGGGGCATTACAGGGAATCAGAGGCATTTTGCAGTTTAAAATATGTTTTTTAGGCCTAGAATAATATGTGTTTGCACCTTGTAATTCCTTTGTAATTGTTAGAATTTAGTTTCTCTCCCATAAGGGGCCGGTTCACATGCCATCTTTTGGGGGGGGGGGCCTTAGTAACTATCTGTGCCCATGGGCCCTTTGTCTCATAATCCGCCTATGGCACTGACTCTTTATAAGCTCGTGAGGAGCGCATGTATTATATATCGAGAGCACAATATCACTATTTCGAGGGCATGTTTTGGCAATTTGTGCAGAAAAAACGGAAAAAGAAAACGAGAGCTCGAATTGCATATCGTGCGCACGTTACAGTAAATCGTGGCCACGACATAAATTATTTTTCTACCGATGGCCACTCCCGGGCTCCATAGCACACACTCGCAGACGGCACACAGACACGCAGGCACAAATGTAAAACACACACATACAAACACAGAGGTCAGCAGAGTACAGGGAAAAGGGATGAAAACAAGAGTGACTGCCATGTGCACAAACAAAAACACTTGGTACTCCTGCAGTAACGAGGATCACTGACTTAAATTTTCACTTCACCCATTAACATTAACCTAAAACATAACTACAAAATGCCTAACTCCAACCTTAACCTCATCCTAATTCTAAACATATGCCTAACCCCAAATAAGTGTTTTCAGTTTTGAGAACCAGCAAAATGTCCTCATAAGTAGTTTTCTGGTCATTTTACCACCACTTTTACCATTACTACTGAGAACTGCTGACATTAAATGCTGATGCCATATCTGCCAAAGCATCATTTTAGCATTTTCTGTTTTCAAATGCATATAAATTTCACAAGGTAAAAACTCTCTGAAACAAAAAATTACTCACCTATTTCAGTGATTGTTATTCAGTATTTTTCATGTTATGTAAATAAAAATATTTAATGCATTTTTTCAATTTCTTTTAAGCACGCTGATGGACAAACTTGAAATTTTTATGTTCTATATTATTTTATGTTCCAGCAGTTTTCATGTTCCACAATATAATAATAATTTTGTACAATTTTGTAAATTATGCTGTCTTTCTCTCTCTCTCTCTCTCTGTCTCTGTCTCTCTCTCTCTCTCTCTCTCTCTCACACGCACACACACACACACACACACACACACACACACACAAGAGGCTGGATTCATAACTCAACCAACCACCGCTGATTAAAACTGATCTGCTGCTACAGGGTGTGATAGGAATAATGGAAATCCACTAAATCATCTCAACTCTTTCCTCCTCTTTTCATCTGCATCGCTACAGCGCTTGTTAGGGTTTAAGCCCGTACAGCTGAAACCCTAGTGTTTTTGTGGTGGTTCATTATTATTATTATTATTATTATTATTATTGTTATTATTATTATGTTGGCACGCAATTTGTGAAATGGTACATGAAACAGACATGCAATTTAGCACAATGATAGATAATTTACAGTATTACCTCAATCAGCCTGATGGCGGCGCTATAATAAAGGTCTAAATTAAACTATGAAAGGCCATAACTCCTACACTGAAAGTCCAGTTGGCACAAACCTTAGTACGCATGTCCACCTATCCTTACTCTATAAATTTGCCTCAAGCACCACCAAAGCTCTATAGGACCATAGTCAAAATATGAAGTTTGCCTCTGATTGGTGAAAGTGGGCGTGGCCTATGCCATAATAATCATGAAATAGCATATA
The DNA here is from genome assembly GCF_046629955.1 of Centroberyx affinis. Lineage (NCBI taxonomy): Eukaryota > Metazoa > Chordata > Actinopteri > Beryciformes > Berycidae > Centroberyx > Centroberyx affinis. The sequence continues at coordinate 776,275 of NW_027281435.1, forward strand.
ACAGCTTTTAGATCACAATGCATTTGCAAAATCTGTATCAGACGTAGCCTCGTCTGGAGAGGCATTTCAAATGTGCACTAAATTTCATGCAATATGGCCAGAAGGGGGAGCTGTAGTGACATCTCAAATTGAAAAAGCGGACCGCTCACATAATCTAAGTCCGACTGACACCAAATTTGGCAGCCAGATTTAGCTATCCTTACTGTGGAAATTTACCTCTTGGACCACCAAAGTCCACCATAATGATTTGGTTCTGGTTGCTGATGTGGCCGTGGATTACGCAATAATGGCATATAGCTCGTATTGGGCTTAATAATCATTAGGGCTTGAACCAGAGAATCGCTGCTATCGGCTATATTAGTATCATAGTTTTACCGTCTCTCAGGCATTGCTACTGGCCTTACATGTCAGAGCAGGAGCCTCCTTGAATAAAACACAACACAATAAAAAAATTCCACAGACCAAAAATATGCATTTGAATTAGATTCCTAGATTCCTGGTACCCAAAGCATGATGCTTTAGATGCCTTCCCTGTCTTTTCTTGTTTGCAGTGTCTGGGAAAGTAAAGAATCAAACACAAGCATTCTGATTATCTCCATTAGCTACACACACATACAGACAGATGGATGAGTGGATTTGTTTTTCAACTCTAACCCATCTTGTCAGTCACATATTGTGTGCTCAATTTAGATCTGGGTAAATGTTCTTTGAGATGCTACAGAAACTGTATACCTATATATATTGGTTTCTATGCCTTTCCCTCTGTGTAAAGTTCAGCAGATGAGGACAGAGTCATCCTATATGTCGCTCTTCCACTGTAAATCAACAACTTAATTGACACTCACAGTGTGTGTACTCCAAAATACTGACCTCTGTCCCAACAAAGCCACAAATGAGCTCCTGGGACGCAGGTGTACTTAGAACACACACACACACACACACACACACATGCACGCACGCACGCACGCACGCACGCACGCACGCACGCATGCACAACGAACACGCACACACCAGGGTATCTGCAGGTTTCAGAAAACCAAATTTAAGACATTTTAACACCTTTTTTTAATGCTACCTCTATTTGGGACCAAATTAACAACCAAAATAAAGAAACAAAAAGCTGGAAAAAAACTGCTTATTTTCAATAAAACAAAGCCAATGAAACTGAAACTATAAATGAGCTGTACAAGAAAAAGGACACTACGAAATTAATTGTTCAGCGACATGATGTCCAATGATGTTTATCAAGGCATATATGATGAAAGCAAAACAAATGTGGCATATTGTAATAACCCTGTTCTGAACTAATCAAAGCGTGGACAGGTATACTTAATGTGACTAACTCTGAGTGGGAGTAATAAAATACAACATAAGGAAAGAAAACCAACACTGCTGCCAGTCCCATTCACATTTTTTGGTGAAACTACATAATTCATGGCATTTGCCTTATTTCATTTGCCCTACTTTGGAACTCTGCCTCAAATGTAATACCACAATTTTTTTAATTGTATCAAAATAAAACTGAATTAAAAATAAGGCTATTACAAAAGAAACAGACTTGTAATAATTGTATTTAAGACATTTGATGACTTTTTTAGACCTTACATTTAGATCATTTAAGACATTTCTCAGATACACACACACACACACACACACACACACACACACACACACACACACACGCACACATGCACACACATGCGTTAGATTAGTGAAACCTTTGATACTTCAATAGCCCTTAGCTTAAAGCCATACTACGGGCACACAGTGTACGTTTCCATGTAACAAGAACATTTACCCGGTGATTTGAAGAGGGTTATGCGGTGGCACAGACATGTGTGGGAGGCACTCGGAGAAAGAGCCGGAGCTGCCTATGGACCTGGCCGTACCGCAGTAGGTGGCTGAAGAGGCAGAGGGACTGAGCTGCTTAAGTCAATTTTCAACACTCATGCTGCGTTCACATTGTGGCAGAAAAAAAGCCATACCGCTCGGCATTGTGGGATGATTCAATGGCAAAGTACCTTCTCGTCGCCAAGGTGATTTTGATCAACAAGAGGTTCAACTATTCCATGTACACTGATATAATGAAAACTGATTTGTTAAATAGCTTAATGTGACTGATCATTTTCAATTTCATTTCATAACGTCTAACAGGTTATGTTAAGCAGAAATTATTAAATATGATTCCCACTGTGTAGGTAGCCAAGCAGAGAAGTGAATTTGGAACAAAAGTTTGGAGGTATATCTTTTTGTTTCAAACTCAAACATGGACAGTCAGAAGAAGAAAGCTCTTGCTTATTCACCACTTTATCTTTGTTGAAGGGGAGACAAATTTCAACATCCGGTTTGTCTTCCCCATTGCGGTAGGAGACAAAAGTTGTCAACTTATGTCTACAGGCACGATATGCAGCATTTTACACCAGCTTTGGCAGAGTTTGCCATCATTCTCCTACTGAAAACAACAGATGTCCAGTTTTATGTTTACTGCATGATGCTACAATGTGAATACTGAATCAGAGTTGCAGTTTTAGACAAAGTCTTCAATTACCATCCACTGCCTTGCTGTTCAGGCACTTGAGGGAATTCTATCCAGAGGACTGCAAAATATCTTTAGCAAATGCCTCAAGATCTAGAAGGCAGTGTATATGTCAGCTCAGATGTAAGGTGAGCATTGTGCAGTGTCATCATTTGAGGTGTACAGTGTGAACTCCCTGTTCTCCAGGTGAGTTGTGATTCACACTGAGCGGTTTCCTAGGGCTGTGCAGCAGAGGGATGTGGAGCGCTGACAACCCTGTGTTAAGGAAATGTGTCTGATGAGGATGAAAAGGGCTATTTGGGCTCAAGAGCAGTTTTGCATCCTCTTTAAAAGCCTATCAGATGTGAGCTGAAATTTGACACCATCATTTGGTTTCTCATTTGGCTGAGGAATGCCAAGACACCAGGCCTGTCACTCAGAGGCCAGCATCTGCCTCTGTGGCCCTCGAATGCAATCTCCAAATATCACCTGTCACTGCAACCTTTTCCAAACATACACTTGATCCACAGCAAGGAAAAGACACTGTTTCACTCTGTCTGGTGGATATCTATTCATTTTCTGAGCACGGCCTTGGAAGCTGGTTTGTTTGATAAAAGTTCAAAAGTAGGGTCTAACATTAACTAAGAAGAAAACCTGACTGTATTTCCACATTAGCAGTTGGAGAGTGATACTTATCTTCTCTTTTAAACCTGTGTAACTGCCATAAATAAATCATGCATTCCATGCAATGTTCATGCTTTCTCAATAACAGTCCATTTTACACACTAAAATCCCATTGAGATGTAATGAAAGGACCTATTAGATTAATTTAATAAGGAAAACTTTCTTCAAGTCCCATAACTACAGTCTAAATATACAAGTCTGAGTAACACAGTATGAGTATGACAGGATTTGTTGGGCAAATATTTACGAGTGACCACATTGATCACAAAATGAAACTTGGGACTGTATACATACACATATTAGACAATGCTTTTATTTTAATTTTATACCTTTACATACGTTTGGTACAATTTCCTTTTCAAGTTGATAGAACAGAGTGCTTTGTGTAGATCTAAAAAAAAATGTCCCAGTTACACTTTTACAAATTTGTTTTGTTCTACAACATAACATACTACAAAGCTGTATTTTTCCTCTCGCAGGAAACGCGCCCCTTGGACCTCACAAGCATTACTTCCTTGCCCTTGGACCTCCAAGCCCCCCTCCCCCAAATCTTAAATATGTCCCTGTTTCCTTGCTGACACATCAATGAACAGAACTCAGCATGAAAACGCCATACATCTGGGAAGTATAAGCCTCTTCTGTGAACTAATACCCCTCTTGGTTCCCATGGAGGTGGCCTCCAACCTGGGGTTCACGAGGCACTAGACTGCAGTTTGCCAGGCTGTGGTGTAGGTGAGGAGGTGGAGGCCTTGCTGATGGTGAGGAGAGGGGATGCTGCTTCCCTGCTGAAAGGCATCCTCAACCCCCCCCCCAAAACACTCATTCATTTCCCTCCCTTCCTGTCACAATAGCAGAGGAGAGATTGCCGCCTGCCGCCTTCACCAGATTGACCCCTTTGAGCAGGTGCTGGATCCCATCCAATCACAGTCAATCTTCTTTAAACATTTCATTCTTTAAGCAGAACAGGGGCTCAAAATTCCATCATTCAATGACCCGATGAGTCGCCGATAACGCAATCAAGCCAATCCCAGTTTATCCCGAGGGAGCCATTTCAGGGGGGGCAGCCAGGGAACGGGCCTACTCAGACCCACAGACGGGTGTCAATCTCCCCTGATCCACGGCTCTCTGTGTGAGCCGGCTATACTGCACAGCACCTGGCTGCTGGGGGAGACCAACTGATAGGTATTATTAAGGATCAGCAATAGTCAAAATTCTATTTAATCCTTTGGTAAAAGTCTGATCCTTGACATAGTAATATTCAGTAACATGTAGTAAAAACATGTATTACCACGCACATGCACACTTTCTCTCTCTCTCATAAACACACGCACACACACACATACAATCATGTGAATAGTACAACTCAATTCTTCAGTGGCCGTTTAAAAGCCACTCTGTTGGAAATGTTGCCGGGCCACTGGGCAACTAAAGGTCAAGGGGGATATGAAATAGTTTGTCTAACTGGCCCTTTCCTCTGTCTGTCCCTGCAGCACCACAGCCATACCCTGTTTCATAGCCAATCCATTTCTATCACTCTGCCCTTCTCACTCCCAGTCCCAATCGCTAACTACAAGTGACTGCAATGAGATTGAAGCCTCTGGCTAAATCTCCACTGAAAGGCACATGCTCCATCAATGCTGTTCTGATCACTTCTTATAATCACTGGAACCAGACTATATCCTCGACTGATTGGAGGAAATAATGGCAGAGAGGAAACAATCACAAAATGTCAGTAAATGATGGACACCCAAATGTTGGACTGGCAGCGGCCACTGCGAGCTGCCATGTAAATGGCATGCAAATGTGCACCTGCACTAGCTGAGGGAGAGAAATGAAGGACTGCGATATCTCAGGAATAAACCACACTGAGTGGATGCAGGGCAACATGGTATCTCAAAGAGCATGTGTTCACAACACTTTAAGACCAGTCCACTTTAATAAATCATGATGGCCTTTTGTTTTGTTTTTTCCTCATGTCCAAAGTTTATCTTTTTCTTTTTACATCGCCATTTCAGGCAATGAACATTTCTGTATTTAAGTTGTGCTTACCAACTCCAATGCAGGTTCAATGTGCATTTAATGTGCATCTTCAAGACCTTCAAGTTTACACCCTGTGTATGTTCTGTCATTGCAAATAATGAGGGCTTAAGGGCATTTTCACCCATGTTTCAAATCTAATTCTGGAATCAAACAGATGACACAAGAGTGATGATATTAACATCACAATGATTGATAGATTGATAGATTGTTTTTAGTCTCTGGACAGTGATTTAGATACAAGTTAGAAGTGTATCTAAAAAAGGACAAAATTTCTGATGAAACAATGGATGAGCAAAAGGTTTGTAAAACTAGAATGATCCATTCAAGCACAGTTCTAAGAAGCAACATATTTAATTGATATTATAAAATCCTATAGTTCAGTTGCTAATTTTAGTATATCCTCAAAAAAACGCACTATTTTTTGTCTGTATGTTTTGGGTGAAATGAGCAAAAAGCAAACAGTATTACCATCCCAAATCTCCAAGAAAAGGTGTCAATAAAAAGGATTTCAAAACAATATACTCCTCCACTGACTCTGGTAATTGTCATCAAGACTGTTTTTTTTACTTGACATGCCTGAAAACCTCCAGTGTTGTTATTAGGTGTACGCACTTGGGCAGGTATACTAAATGAATTCATATGGAGTCCTTTTCCAGACGGTCACACAGAGTTATTTTTTCTGCCATTTACAAAATCTCAATGCACACAAAATGTCAGCCGTGGTATTAAATTACCGGAGCCTCAGAACAAATTTCCTGTCACTAACCAAAGAATCTTTTTCTGAAGCTTTTATAATTTCAATTCTTCCTCTCATCTGCTTCCTCTCAGCGGAAGTGTGCGAGGAGGCAGACCTTTCTCTGGCCAGAAGTGAACCAAACAGGAACAACATGCTGCTACTGTAGGCCGGCTTGGCCCGTACTGAAAGTAAATCCTCTGTGCTCTGACACTGATCTACGGGCTGAAGAGGTATCGACCCTCTCACCCCTA